>NC_092420.1:82177524-82227524 GCF_040894005.1 Engystomops pustulosus
CTTCTCGATTAGACGACAGGATGGCATTATCCCATGAATCACCGGGACACCTGCTCAGAATACTGATCTTTTAGTCTTTTTTAATTAAGTTCACTAGGTAAAAAAAAAAAAGAAGGCAACCTGGTGATTTGTGCCTAATTTTCATTTGCTATTCACAAAGCCTTGGCAAGTTTATTCCTTTTACTTTATACTTTATTAGATTAACATGATTACAGTTTTCAGGGGTGTTTAACCTTTTAAAGAGATACAACCATTTACATGTTCACACTGGAAACAGAGATTGGGCTTCTGATCCCTGATATGTGCCGGTTCCACCATCTGGACCCCCAAGGATAACAGGGGTTGGAGGACACTATAGATGAGGGTTCCAATTAGGGGGGTCGGTTACACCCATCACCTCCACTTATTGGTAGATTCACATTACAGGCAGTCCCCGGGTTACGTACAAGATAGGGTCTGGAGGTTTGTTCTTAAGTTGAATTTGTATGTAAGTCGAAACTGTATATTTTATAATGGAAGTTCTAGACAATTTTTTTTCTTTTGCCCCAGGGACAATTGGAGTAATTTTTGGTGTAATTGGACCAAGAATTATCAATAAAGCTTCATTACAGACACCTTACAGCTGATCATTGCAGCCTGGGACTATAGTAAAGCATCCAGAGAGCTTCACCAGAGATCACAGTGGGCAGAGGGGTCCGTCTGTAACTATGGGTTGTCTGTAAGTCGGGTGTCCTTAAGTAGGGGACCGCCTGTATAGTTATGTGTTACCTGTAGATGGATCTACCTGCTTCAGTACATAGCGGGGCCGATCTACTAAGTAGAGTATTTGTTGCGTGAGATTTCCATCTCTTTGTGATCTTGGCTCATCACTCACACACCAGAATTGACATCTACACCAGGTCGGGGGTGGGTGAACATTTCTGCTTTGACCTTTGCCAGTATTTTTTTACAGTTTATGCAAAATTTGGGCAAATCACTGGCCCACTTGTTTCACACCTGCCAAGTTGTGTGTGTGGTGCAACGAGACCTAAAAAGTCACAATGCACCAATGAGGAGAGGGCATACTGAAGTTCAGGTATCAAGCCCAAACCCGTCTTCCCCAAGTAACACCCTTTAAATGCATTTAGACCACGGCATTGCATTTGTACCGCTATTTTGGGGAAGATCGTCCCAGCCCGTGAAATCATTGGACAGCGACGATCCTCCCAAAAATGGTGCCGCTGTAGGCACTTAAAGCAATAACACTAGCAATCGGTGCCTGCACCAACCATGGCACTTATTAGTGGGAGATTTTTTTGTTGAACTCAGAACCGAACTTTGTGGGTTTGGGTTCCCAATCCCAAACCCACAAAGTTAGACACGGACCCAAACTTTGCATTTTGTGTCCGATCAACAATAATTGATACCTATTCATTATGCCAAAAAAGGATAAACAAGGCATCATACAACAACCCCAGTGTGTTTTCCCACCACATTCATCTTTCAATGACCTAGGGTAGAAATAGGAGTTCACAAAAAGTCTCAAAAAAGTCTCAAAAAAGATTTTGTCCAGGGATGGAATATTCAGTTTGTTTTCTTTCTAAATCTGCACAATACACACATGAGTTTCTTCTGTTATTAAGCTTGTTAAGCAGCACTGGCACAACCCATGCAGAAGTGTGGTACAGTCCATGTTTTTAGAAAAGAAGACATGTTGTTATAATCCCGAATAACACCTTTAAATGTCTAAGGTAGGAGTATCCCTTTAAGGACACAAAAAGACCTTTTGCGCAGAGGTCCTGATAAATATCCCCCATGGTCTCTGCACATCGAAATGTGAATGTACAAATAGAGGCTAAAAATTTTTTACCAACAATAGTATTTTTTTTTTTGTTTTTATCCAGCATCTGCATTCAGCAAAGTATTGTAATACCAATAAACAACTGCAATATTTTTTGTTAAATTAAAATAAGTTGGTGGATCCTGTCCCCAAAACATCACGGATTGAGAATTCTATTTTGTGGGGAGGGGGTGAAAGGTTAAGAAAAAAGGATTTAAAAAAACAACAACAAAAGAAAACATAAAACGAAAACTTCTACACAACAATAATAATTACAGGCGGTCCCCTACTTAAGGACACCTGACTTACAGACATAGTTACAGACAGAACCCTCTGACCTCTGATGAAGCTTTCTGAATGCTTTACTAAAGTCCCAGATTGTAATGATCAGCTGTAAGGTGTCTGTAGTGAAGCTTTATTGATAATCTTTGGTCCCATTACAGCAAAAAATGTTTAAACTCCAATTGTCACTGGGGCCAAAATTCTTTTTGTCTGGATCTACAATTATAAAATATACAGTTTCAACTTACATACAAATTCAACTTAAGAACAAACCTCCGGACCCAATCTTGTACGTAACCCGGGGACTGCTTGTATTAGGCTGAAACGATTACTACAGGAGACACGTTTTGCAATTTGAAATGTATTTGAAATTTACGTAAAAAAAAGGTCATCTCGGAATCATAAACCTAGAAAAAAAAAATTCATAAATTAGGTTTTTGTGAGATTTTTTTTTTTTTACTATCCACATTGTATTTTGTATATCTCCGGAGAACATATTGAAACAGATGGCGAAATAAGTTTCAATTTCCAACCCATAGAAATCAATGCGATTCGCTCTTTTACATTTTTAAAAAATATATATTTTTAAAATTGTGTTGCCATGAACAAAACCCCATTGTGCTGTATCCTCCTTGTACTATGTGATATGTGCTTTTCTGACGGGCGCTCATGTGGACAGGGTAGAATTACACTCAACCTTAAAATAAAAGAAAAATAACAAAAGAAAATAAGGGAAACCATTTGTATTTGTTAGGTTTTTTTTTTTGGGTTGAATTGTTATTTCTTACTTTTCTTTCCTAATTACAAAAATTTTAAGCAAATGGCCGCTCCCTGTGTTCGGTGACCAATTAAATGACTTTAGCACGTGTTCAGCCATTTGTCACTATGTCAACAAGTGGTTTCCTGAAGATTTGATCCATACTTTCCGCCCATTATTGAACTGTGATTTATTACCTTTTTCACGAGCCACTGGATACATTTATTTTTTTTGTTCTTTTTCAACACATTTTAGTTCCTTACAGATTTGTCCTGAGAATTCCGTATCGGTAGATTACCAAGAATCTAATATTCCGCATTTACTTTTGAATATTTTACATTGCAACATATCCATTCCAAGGTACAGTAGGTGTCAACAAAATGTAAAATGTTTTTTAGTTTTTATTTTATTCAGTAAAATTGCATTGAAGAATTTGAAACGTTAACAGAGAGAATTTTTTTCTTAGGTCGTTTAGTGATGATAATCCTATTGTTTAAGATTATTCATACATTTTTCCAAAAGTTCAGCCAAAAAAATGAATACCGAGAATCTAATATTCCGCATTTACTTTTGAATATTTTACATAGCAACATGTCCTTTCCAAGGTACAGTAGTTGTCAACAAAATGTAAAATGTTTTTTGTTTTTTTTTATTCCCTAAAAATTGCATTCACGAATTTGAAACTTTAATAGAGAAAATTTTGTTCTTAGGTCATTTAGTGACGATAATCCTATTGATTAAGATTATTCATACATTTTTCCTAAAGTTCAGCCAAAAAAATGAAAAACGTAAACACAAGCAATACAAGAGGATAGACTGAGCCCCGTATAAGGAATTTACCAAAATGTAGCAAAAATGTATTTGACTCTCAGACAACCTATTGAGCATTTCACCGACTAGCACAGACATTTCAGCCAAAAAATTTCCTTGATTTAGCTGCATTGCACATTATATATATATATATATATATATATATATATATATATATATATATATTTTTTTTTTTAATTTTATTATTATTATTTTTTTAATTAATTTATTTTTTTTCTTTTTTGTCTTTTATAACTATATCTAAGAGGCTAAATAAACAACTCAACTTATAAAAAAATATAAAACAGAATGCAATAATACAGGGGGTCCCCGACTCAAGGACACCCGACTTACAGACGACCTCTAGTTACAGACGGACCTCTCTTACCCCTGTGATCTCTGGTGAAGTTGGGTGTTATTACTTTAGCCTCAGGCTGCAATGATCAGCTGAAAGGTGTCTGTAATTAAGCTTTATTGATAATCCTTGTTTCCATGACAGCACAAAGTTTTGGAAATTCAATTGTTACAAGCACAAAAAAATTTTTTGTCAAGAGCTACAATAAATTATCTTGTACGTCACCTGGATTTAAGATTTAGATTTTTAGATTTAGGAGTTTTACATTAATTTTGAATTAATCTACCAACAGGATGAAGGTTTGTAAACCAAGCACACTGACATACTGGTGTGCGCCCCCTCTGGTAACAAATGAGTCTGATGGGCCCCGGGCTTTATAGGTGTCAATGGAGCCTGGAGCCCCTCAGGCTCATTTGCATAGTTGTAAAGCCTTTTTTCTTAAAATCAAAGGCATAAAAGGCTACAGATCTTGCCAGAGGGGGCACACACCAGTATGTCAGTGTGCTCGGTTTACAATCCTTCATCCTGGTGGTAAATTTCCTTTAAGCATCTCGGAATAATTCTGCCCGCATACAAAGGTAGACTACAAAGCATCACTTAAACACTTCACACTCCATAGCATCAGAGACCATTTCCTTTCATTATCTACAGTAGATATATTCTCATTAAAGCGAACCTGAAAAGAGAGCGGAAAGTCATGAGAGTTTAAGATGTGTTACATTACTTTCATCTGATAATTTGCAATTTCAATTACACAAAACCAAAGCATAAAATATAATAATACAAATATAGTCATAATAATAGAATAGTAATAAGAAGGGAAACTGTAATAGAAAAAGATGGGTGGCTCATTAGGAATGGAAAACTAGAGGGCAGATGAGGGCTCATACAAGCAGTTTTTTTTTGTTTTTTCTTTAATTACAGTAAAATATTAACTTTAATTTTAAAAAGAAAAAACTCAAGGCAAAAACCTCATATTCAGAGGAACCATGTTTCATTATTGTAATATACCGGGAAACTACAGTTTTTTAATAAGCAAGTTTTACTGAATCTTTTCCCTCTATAACTGTAAATCAATTCATTTGCTCCTCTGTATTTTGCAGGTGACTAGTTACTTTATATTAGTTCTGATATAACCCTTTTAACAGAATGGACATAGAGGGGCAGATTTATCAAGCAGTCTGAAAGTCAGAATATTTCCAGTTGCCCATGGCAACCAATCACAGCTCAGCTTTCATTTCACCAGTGCTCATGAATATTTTAAAGGGGAGCTGTGATTGGTTGCCATGGGCAATTGGAAATATTCTGACTTTCAGACTGCTTGATAAATCTGCCCCAGAGTTTACACATATCTTATTTAGAGGACTCTTATCATTTTTATATCATACCTATAGCCCAGTGATGGCGAACCTTTTAGCAGCTGAGTGCCCAAAACCCCCCTTATTTATTGCAAGGTGCCAACCAAAAATTAAAGCAGTAACTTATTGCTCCCTGTTATTCAACAACTTTCAATCATATTGGCCTCCTGAGGACAGCAACACAGTAGAAAGATGGAAAATTTGCATCATTTTAGCTTCTTTCCAGTTTTCCTCTGTACACAGAGAATCGTGGGGACAGCAGGGGATCCTCCAAAGATAAAACCGCCCTGTCTATTCATTCTCCCTCTTCCTACAGCCCCTAGTAGTGAAGTAAGTATCAAAATATGACTGAAAGCAGCATCTTTTAAGTTGCTTGGAACTGCAGGAAGATTCTTTGAGTACTGCCTGGTGTGCTGGAGCGATGGCCCAAGTGCCCACAGAAAGGGCTCTGAGTGTCGCCTCTGGCACCAGTGCCATAGGTTCGCCACCACTGCTATAGCCCATAGATGTCTTGGTGGTGGCCAGACCATTGGAGCATCTTCCGCTTTGGAGAGTGTAGGATGTAGGAGTACAGTGAGTGTATCTACTCTTCTAAATGACAGGAAAATAAGATTTACTGTTCATCTTCTGCATCTCAATTAGTTTGTAAAGAAAATTATTCTCAAAAAAACATTACAAGATTTGTAGAGCGCCTATTCCTTTCGACTCCTCCGATTCTTGGTGTCCTTGCCAACAATCTGTGGACCCAACCTTTCAGCGGATAAGGTCTGACTGCAGCTTTAAGAGAGAACGGGAGAAAAAATCATTAAATATGTTGTAGCAGTTGGGTTCTTATTTGTCATAAACAGAAAATTTGAGAAGCCGCAGAAAGTTGAGAGCCCTCCAGCTGTTAAAATTCACCACGCTCCTAGATATCAGCACTCGTACTCCAGCCAAATGGCAGCAGCTGTGTGGACCAACCAAAGGCTTCTCAAGTCAGAATCTTATTCTATTATTCATCTTTATGCATCCGATGTATAACCGTATCCTAACCGGACCTCATCATGTGCTGAAGTTATACTCTGGTTACATGATACATTACCAGAAATCTACAATAAAATTATTATCAAGGATACAATTATGTGTTCACTTCTTCTCTAATGTCTTCTCTAATTTCCAACTCACACCAGAACTTGTGGACTCAATCCAGTCACCTGGTTCTATCTCTTCAAACTATATCTAATCCAGTAGGGGTAGAATCATGTTCTCAACGTGCAACTATCACACTCATCCTATTGAAGTCATTCCTCATCCCATCTTCTGTAACTAATGACCCATCAATGACAACCATTTGCCTCCAAAATTCTCAAACAATTTGTCCACGTTGAAGTATCCTGCTCCCTATTTTGCAAATCCCTCTGTAACTTTGGCTTTTGACCCCATTTTGACCGCCCTTAAATAATCACTAATTAATAACACTACACTGCACTGATGCATTGTCATTCATCTTTGACACTAATGACCATTCCTTCCATCGATAAAATCTCTCCTCCCTTGGACTCAGAATTGTTCCTCCATGGGATCTCTATATTACTCACCACACTGTACTTTTAGTGTCTATCACACCATCTCTACCATCTGACCCATAGCTCATTGAAAGGAAATCAATTAGTTCAAAAAACACAAAAAATCCCACTCCTCTTGATGTTGATCCTGGTGCTGTCCTCCGCTAGTCTTGACAAGGGAATCTTATAATTAGCAGCACGGGGACAAGATGTCCGGCACTCCGGGCTGCTAATTATGCACACCCCGTACCTTCCTCTTCCATGCTGGGAGAATGGGAGAGGGAGGTGGTGTCACGCGAGAGGCACCGGGGCGCACATACTTACAGGCCAGTGTCTTGTTAATTTCCTTTAAGTCCCATGTCTTCCTTTAAGGACCAATCTTATGCTAATGACACCAGGATTGACATCTTTATGGCCCTGAATTCATCTACCGGTGTTTTAGTCTATCATCAATATTTCCCTTCATCTCCTCCAACTCCAACTCAACATGGTCAAAAAATAACTTGTAAGTATCTCCCCATTTAATTCAGTAAACCCCCTACTTCCGTTGGATTAAAGTAGCAGGTTGAAGACTTCTCCAACAGGTCTAAAAATCACAAAAATAGGTGTGGCATCATGGCTACTGTCTCAGTGAGGCCTATCCACAAAAAATTATTCGACTGGTTTAAAGACTAAAGTATGTAGGTTCAATAGGCCCATGTAATGGTATCCAAAAGCTGGATGCTCAAGATTGAGATTATTGATGAGTGGACCTGAACATTGTGGGACTCGAGATGGATGTCTTGTGATTAGAGATGAGCGAGTATACTCGTCCGAGCTTGATGCTCGTTCGAGTATTAAGGTACTCGAAACGGCTCGTTGCTCGGACGAGTATTTCCCCTGCTCGAGATCGAGCATTTAATTAAAAAAACACAGTGAAGAACAATGAAGAATAGAATAAAAACAGTGAACACAGTGAACACAGGATCATTTAAGTGAAAAAGACAGTGAAGAACACAGTGAAGAATAGATTACAGATGTTCGGCACATCTGCTTACTTGTCGGAAGATATGCGCGGAACGGCAGCAGGGAAACATCAAGCAGCAGGGAGACATCAAGCAGCACGGGGAGACATCGGGCAGCACGGGGGAGACATCAAGCAGCACGGGGAGACATCGGGCAGCACGGGGGAGACATCGGGCAGCACGGGGGAGACATCGGGCAGCGGGAGACATCGGGCAGCACGGGGAGACATCGGGCAGCACGGGGGAGACATCGGGCAGCACGGGGGAGACATCGGGCAGCACGGGGGAGACATCGGGCAGCACGGGGAGACATCGGGCAGCACGGGGGAGACATCGGGCAGCACGGGGGAGACATCGGGCAGCACGGGGGAGACATCGGGCAGCACGGGGGAGACATCGGGCAGCACGGGGGAGACATCGGGCAGCACGGGGGAGACATCGGGCAGCACGGGGGAGACATCGGGCAGCACGGGGAGACATCGGGCAGCACGGGGAGACATCGGGCAGCACGGGGGAGACATCGGGCAGCATGGGGAGACATCGGGCAGCACGGGGAGACTTCAGTGGAAGAAGAGGAGCGGATCCCGGGACAGCGTATCACCCCGACAAGTAAGCAGATGTGCCGAACATCTGTAATCTATTCTTCACTGTGTTTTTCACTGCGTTTTTCACTTAAATGATCCTGTGTTCACTGTTTTTATTCTATTCTTCACTGTTCTTCACATCTGATAACTTGTCGGGAGATAATATACGCGCGGAACAGTGAAGAATAGATTGCAGATGTTTGCATACATCTGCTAACTTATCAGAAGACATTCTTTTTCAATTAAATAACACATTTTATTCCTGAACCATGGTCCCTTTGAAAAATGCTCGGGTCTCCCATTGACTTCAATGGGGCTCGTTATTCGAGACGAGCACTCGAGCATCTGGAAAAGTTCGTCTCGAATAACGAGCACCCGAGCATTTTAGTGCTCGCTCATCTCTACTTGTGATCAGTTCCAGATTCAACTGGATCTTTCCATGGTTTACAACTAAAGTCTATGGGGCTAGAGACCGATAACTTGTGATCAGTTCCAGATGCAACTGGGTTCTTTCGTGTTTCGTGGGTTCTTTGGCTAAGGTCTAGGGGGCTTTGGACAGATATGTTGTAATCAGTTCCAGATGCAACTGGGTCCTTCCATGGTTTACAGCTAAGGATTGGGGAACTTGAGATGGATGTCTTGTGAACAGTTCCAGATTCAACTGGGTCCTTCCATGTTTTACAGCTAAGGTCTGGGGGCTCGTGAAGGATGTCTTCTGATCAGCTACAAAAATAATGGATCATTTAATGTTTTTAATTAAAAATGTTAGCTTATGACCAATTTTAACCAAGAGCTTGGTGACCTTAGCTTCGGGACACTGAATCTCATCTCTGTATACTTTTCCCATTAGCTTTCATCATACGGTCCCTTTATAGAAGAGTAATGGACACAACTGGTATAAATTTACTAATAAATATTTTCTTTCACAGTACAAGTCAGGCAGAAAATACAATGCACATTATACAAGCAGAAAATCTCAATTATATAGAGAGGAGGGAAAGAAACCTTCTTTACATGTGGTTAGGACTAGTCATGTCTCTCCATAATTCAGTGCCGAGGCTTTTATGACAATTGCCTGGAAAAAAGTCAAATGCGCTATTTTTGTTTAATCTGCTATTGGTCGTACTGTGTAAAATGTAAAATTTCATTGATTTCAAGGCCTCTTTTCATTTTGTCTTTTAAGAGTTTTGTGTGTTGCCATAGCAATGCAATTCGTGTATCTTGAAATTGTAGTAGATGGAGAGCTGTACACAGGTGCACCCCTAGGAGAAGGCTTCTATAGCATCTTGTTTAGTGGTTCCTTCTTGCGCTTATAATGTTTTACCATGTTCCATACTAATTTATAGTTATTGCCATCCCTCACGTTGAGCCCTGGTCTCTGTCCAACATCTTAATCTCACAAACACATGGGAAAAACTTCTTAGGAAGACAAATTTCCTAGTTGTAGGCTGCAGGACCAAGCTGGAGGCTGAAGGCCAGGAAGAAAACCTTGAGGGCTACCTAAGTAACCCTATAGACAGACAATACATAAGGGGTGGCTACTTCTTCTTTCTGTCTACTAAACTGAATATAAGAGTCTCACCAGTAATTTTTATAAATCTCAGAATTCTGGCATACAAGCTCGGAAATAGGCGGAGTTCCCGGTTTACGGATGGTCAGGATGCCACCTCCATGACAAGTGGGTATGGCCAGCGGCTCAGTGGGCTGGCACAGGGCATTACTGGCCACGCCTGTTCACTACTCAGGAGTCCAGAGCCTTCTATCCAGCAGGAGGCAGGGGGTGGGGGTTGCATCACACACTAGTGCGCCATGCGACACCGCATAATAGATCCCCACATTAGCTTAACACATCAATGGAATCAAACCTCAACGAGAGATTGATGGAGGTCCAACCTTGGTACTCCCACAGATAAATTCTCCTCATCATGTGATAAACAGAGAATGGAACAGGAAGCGGACAGCTCCATTCTACATGTGCTGGTTGCACCAAGTAACTGCAGTTTAGCTCTTAATGAAATATAGGACCTGATCTGCAGTACAACCTCCAAGAACAGCTGATTTGTGGGAGCCCCAAGTGTCAGACACCCATAATCTCATGTTGAGGAGCTATTCCATAGATATTAATAATTTGAGCCAATAAACCCCTTCAAGTTTAAGTTTTCATTCAGGTGCTCAGGTCCAGTTCCTACATTCTTCGAGGGGACTAAGTGGGGGTAATAAGCTTTTTGTTGCCCATTTGCCATTTAAGAGCCATATAAAAGTCATCAGAAGGAGGAGGGCAGGAGTCAGGAGTGATAAGCAGAGCAGTGAATAAACTATAGAGCAGACGGAAGTTGTCATTTGAATTTTTCTCTCTCAGGGACTCAGGCTGAGGCATCAAGATGGGAGCCATACTTTATTTCAAACACCAAATAACACAGACATTTTTAAAAAAACATATTTGCCCTATAAGGTACTTTGTCTATAGCAACATCTCCTATGGTAAAAATAGCACTCTGGTGACAGGTTCCTTTTAACTATTGTTCATGTAGAGCTGTGTACCTATACTTTTGTGTATGTTGTATTTAGCAGCAGTACTGTGACACTTCTATGCCCTTAGCTCTCTGCACTGATCTTTTCCATAGTCCCTCCACTCTGTTATATGAGACTATGGTGGTATGCAACCCAAAGCTACAAATAATGGGAGCTTTGGAGCACTTCAGAGTGGTAAGCTGAGAGAACAGAAGTGTGAGGAGAAGCCTTAAAAAGCTAAAATCATGCAATAAAAATCCTTGTCTCACAGTCCTGCTGCTAATAACAACGACACATAAGGTATGTTATACAGCTCTTCAGGAATAATACCTAACACTGCAGAGAGCACAGAGCACAGCAGTGTGAGGACACACCCCTAGTGAACTTGAATCCATCAAACCTGCTTATAAATTCCCCTTAGATACTATTGTTGTCCCATCATTGGCCATATCATTCTCATCAACCCCCTCCCACCACCACCAAAAGAAAAAAAAAGACCCCTTTAATTATAGTGGAACAGCCTTTAACAAACTATGAACTCAATATGATAGTTTATGCAGTTTTAAAATTTTTGATTTTTTTAATTGAAATGGAAAAAATATATATATTTTACATTTCACTGTATATCAGTTCATGTGGTCTGTGAGCTCCCACCATGGAATCAGGTAAAATACATCTGAGAGATGAGAAATCCTGCAGAAGGGAATGAGTAAGAGCCCAGCCCCGGTCATGTTTCAGTCATTATCCTGCATTACCAGTCTGTTATACGAGGTGCGCAGCCGGAATACAGCTACAAAGTTTCCTTTAACCAGGGCTTTTCCAATTACTGTTACAATTTCAGTTGTATAAACGGAGACGTTCCCCCTGGACCTGCTACATACTGGAAACACTTCAATGAGTGAAACCTCTGCAAGGGTCATCCAGACGAGGAGGCGCACTACATGTTCCCCTCCTCTGATAGGTCCAAAAACATTAGAAAGGTCATGGATATCATGAAGGGTTCTGTGGGCTGCTCTTACATCTAAACACAAAGCAAAAAGTCGCTGCGCACAAACCACATGGAGAACATTTATTTTTCCATTATTTATAGTTAGTGTCTAGTTACTCTATCTATCTATTATCCATCTATCTATCTATCCATCTATCTATCTATTATCTATCTATCTATTATCTATCTATCTATCTATCTATCTATCTATCTATCTATCTATCTATCAATCATCTATCTATCTATCTATCTATCTATCTATCTATCTATCTATCATCCATCTATCTATCTATCTATCTATCTATCTATCTATCTATCTATCTATTATCCATCTATCTATCTATCCATCTATCTATCTATCTATTATCTATCTATCTATTATCTATCTATCTATCTATCTATCTATCTATCTATCTATCATCTATCTATCTATCTATCTATCTATCTATCTATCTATCTATCTATTATCTATCTATTATCTATCTATCTATCTGTCTATCTATCTATCTATCTATCTATCTATCTATCTATCTATCATCTATCTATGGTCATTGTGAAGGAAACCGTGCCGTTTAATGTTAATTAAATCAGTATTAATGTTTATATCCATACTAGCTTCCCCCGCACCGGGGTCCGCGCTCAGCGCAGCATGCGCGCGACCGTGCGTGCATCTGAATAGGAAGTGGTAACGCGCATGGTGCGCCGAGCGCGGATCCCAGTGCGGGGAAGCTAGTAAGGATATAAACATTAATAAACTGTTAAAACACTTTCAAACAGTTTAAAACATAACGGAGATAAGTGCAGGCACCAGCACACCCTGAGCTGGTGCACGGCATGTCCAGCTTATAAGCCCTACCTGAAATGGTAGGTTTCCTTTAAGTCTAGAGCATTGGAGAAGTCATAGCTTCTCAAGGGGAAGTCATTAGGTCAGGTCATCTGGTATCATTGGACCCAGGGGAATCCCTGGATCGCATTGATACCAAACCTGACCCATTTGCTATGGTCCGATCCCAAGATATTTATATCGCTGGACCCAAGTGTGCTGGAGCCTTGGGAATTGGGGCACTGTGATCCCCTGACAATGCCAAAAATGCATCTGCCCTTAGGCTGTGATGAACTGCAGCTCCATAACCAACATATTGGTCTGAGTTTTATGACTCATTGGGGCAAATTTACTTACCCGGTCCATTCGCGTTCCAGCGGCGCGTTCTCTGCTCTGGATTCGGGTCCGGCCGGGATTTATGAAGGTAGTTCTTCCGCCGTCCACCAGGTGGCGCTGCTGCGCTGAAAGTAAACTCATCGCGCCGGAATGCACCGAGCTGGACCAGGTGAAGGTAAGCGGTCCTTATGCGACACATTTTCGGTTTTTAAATGCGGCGGTTTTTCCGAATACGTCGGGTTTTCGTTCGGCCACGCCCCCCGATTTCCGTCGCGCGCATGCCAGCGCCGATGCGCCACAATCCGATCGCGTGCGCCAAAATCCCGGGGCAATTTAAGTACAAGCGGCGCAAAACGGAAATATTCGGGTAACACGTCGGGAAAACGCGAATCGGGCCCTTAATAAATGACCCCCATTGTCTCCTGTTTAAGAAATTGGAGGGAAAATCTGCTCAAGCCTTTAGGAGTTGCTGTGACTGCAACAGGTGTTAGTTAAAAGCTACCCCCCACAGAGCCACAGATAACACTCTAGCTAGCTCCATTAGGCTAATGGGGATGAGGCTGGAGGAAAGTGGGGGATATGGGTGGCTTGATGAACAGGACAATATCTGGCCTGTGAATCTCCCTTGTTCATCACAGTCATCCTATCTGGTCATCCTCCATGATCATCCTCTCTGGTCATCCTCCATGATCATCATCTCTGGTCATCCTCCATGGCCTTCCTCTCTGGTCATTCCCTACGGTCATTCTCTCTGGTCATCCTCCATGATCATCCTCTCCGGTCATCCTATCTGGTCATCCTCCATGATCATCCTATCTGGTAATCCTCCATGATCATCCTCTCTGGTCATCCTCCATGGTCTTCCTCTCTGGTCTTCCGCACGGTCATTCTCTCTGGCCATCTTCCTTGATCATCCTCTCTGGTCATCCCCCACGGTCATCATCTCTGGTCATTCTCCATGATCATCCTCTCCGGTCATCCTATCTGGTCATCCTCCATGATAATCCTCTCTGGTCATCTTCCATGATCATCCTCTCTGGTCATCCTCCATGGTCTTCCTCTCTGGTCATTCCCTACGGTCATTATCTCTGGTCATCCTCCATGATCATCCTATCCGGTCATCCTATCTGGTCATCCTCCATGATCATCCTCTCTGGTCTTCCTCTCTGGTCTTGCCCACGGTCATCCTCTCTGGTCATCCTCTCTGGTCATTCCCACAGTCATTCTCTTTGGTCATCCTCCTTGGTCATCTTCCTTGGTCATCTTCTCTATTCATCCTCCTTGGTCATCCTCTCTGATCATCCTCCATGATCTTCTCTGCCTTTGTATAATTTCCCTTTTTTCTGTCCATTGAATTCTAATCTCGGAAACACAATCTTCTGAAGGTAAGAAAACAAGCAAAGCTCTAAACCAGGAGGCCTATTTTCTCTGAAAGAGTCATCACTCCTCCCTCTGGGACCTGAGGAAAGTTGTAAATGTGTCAATATTTTTATGACAGTGTTCCTGGTCTTAAACCGAAGAACAAAAACAAAATGTCTGTTTATTCTTCTTATTTGCTAGGGGAAGTCAATGAAAAAGATCACATAAAACAGGATACAACTGGCCGGGCCTGTGATAGCAGGTACAAAGCAAAGGAAGCTTTTGTTTTATTAAGATCTTTTCGCCGAGCGCACGACAAGTACGCTCCGTAAGAATGTAGCCATATATTATCTCAGGTTGAAGCACTCTGCATTGATTTGAAAGACTGTTAAGTATTTCAGAGATAGCTGGAGATTGCAATGGGACCACATCAGTTCTCTCTGCCCTCCAAATAACACTAACAAACAATCAGTGGAACACATCTGAAATAAACCATCAGAAATTGTTCCGTCCGCTGCAGACGTGTAGATTGTGGTTAATCACTAAAAACACTTTCGCATCAATACCAAATGCTAAACAGAAGCCGGGTGACCAGCGTTTGGAGATGGAAGCAAGGAGCAAATTTCATGGTCTGATAACTCTACGGGTAATATAGAAAGTCTCGTTACATGGAAAAATATACCTCTTACAGATGTAATATTAATTCTCTGTCCGCAAAACAGCAGAACTGGGGATTGTGTTCGGAGCTAATCATTTTTCTAAAGCACATCAGGTTCACACGCGGGTTTCATCTGTAGAGGTGAGCGCAGAATATCAATGGCGGAAATTATTCACAGTTCATTTCACAGAAGTTTGTCTTACTACCATGGAAGAGGGGGAAGTGATCAAAACACGAGGAAAATGCAAAAAAAGGCAGATGAATAATTAGCTGGAGAGAAGAGAGAATCGCTAACGTTGGTAATGAAGAAAGGAGGTCGTAATTGTGGATTTTGGTTCCAGGGTAACCGTATGCAAAGACATTCGAACATCATTGAATTCTTTTAGAACCCAAAATTTCATTGCGTCCTTTATTTGAGGAAAGAGATATTATTGCATGTTTTACCTGGAACACAGAGTATGAATGCAACCTTCACCTGGGACCCAACATATCATTGTGTCCTTTTCCTGGCACCCAAAGTGTCCATATATCCTTTATCTGGGACCAAAAATGTCAGTCTATTATATATCTAGAACCCAAAATGTTATTGTGATCTTACCAGGGACCAAAAATATAATTTTGTCTGGGACCTAAAATGTCAATATATCTTTTACTCGAAACCCAAAGTATCAATATATCCTTTATCTGGGACCAAAAATGTCAGCAAATCTTTCACCTGGGGCTCCAAGTGTCACTAGCCGACACCTGGAATCTAAGTGGCACCTGGTCTTCACCAGAGTCCAAATCCGAGGTTAGCAACGGGAGATCAATGCAGATGGGAACAGAAACACAGGAACATGGGAACACTGGAGCACAGTAACACTGGAGCATGGGAACAGGAACGCAGGAACAGGAATGCAGGAATATCACAGGGGAGCTTTATCAATGGCGAATAGCTCAAAGATCCGGCAGGGAGTGATGGGAGCTGCCGGGTTTAAATAGAAAACCTGACAGTGGCCAGCACCAATCAGTGGTGCGCTGGCCCTTTAAATTTCCGAATGCCGGCGTGCATGCCCTAGGGAGCGGGGACACGCGCACAGCCTAGCCAGGGCGGGAGCAGGAGTGTGGAGAGGTGAGTGCAGACCAGGGGCCGGGGCAGCACAACAGAGAGGGGCACCCATGACAATATCATTTATCTGGGAACAAAAATCTCAGTCTATTATATATCTGGAACCCAAAATGTTATTGTGATCTTAACAGGAACCAAACTTATCATTGTGTCCATAATCTGAGATAAAAGTGTCAATATTTTCTTTATCTGGGACCTAAAATGTCAATGTATCTTTTACCCGAACCCCAAAATGTCAATGTGTCCTTTATCTGGAACCCAAAATATTATTGTGTCCATTATCTGTGACCCAAAGTGTCAACATATTCTTTACCTGAACCCTAAATTGTCAATATATAATTAACCTGGAACCCAAACTATCAATGTACTGTATCCTTTATCTGGGACCCAAAGTGTCATGGTCACCTTTACTTGGGACCAAAAGTTTCATTGTATCCGTTATCTGTAAACCAATGTATTTGGGCCCCTACTGATTTCTTTCCCAGAGCCTTAAAGGAAATCTACTACCAGGATGAAGGACTGTAAACCAAGCACCCTGACATCCTGATGTATCCAACAGGGCCACAGGGCTTCGACACATGCAGGGCGCACAAAGGACCAGAGTATGATAAATCTCCACCATGATGCTATTGGGTGGGCCCAAAAACTCCTTATCTGACACATGGGTGGACTTAGCATTTTGGGGGCACAATCCTTGTCGTGACTAATGCTAGACTCCGACCATTGGTGTGATGTGGCAAAGCCCTTCCCGGGTGTCATAGTCATCCCCTTGGTCTGAATTTGCCCCCTCTGCTAGTACTTGAGATTTCAGCTCTATCGGGAGGGAGAAGAGGAGGAGAAGAGGGGGGCACAAAGTAGCAGGCAGGGAGGATACTGGTTCTCCCGAAAACATTTTAGGGTGAACCTGCCTCCCACTGACATTTGTGGTCCCTCTCATCCCCACGCATTTACATGTTATGGGTTATAAGCAACTCCACTCTTGGTCCGACATTGGTGAGATATTATTTTATAACTTTACAACATAAAACTTCTGTTCATACATTATACATGAGTCTTGTTGATATGTAGATGCACAGTTCTATCTCCGTATACAAGTTTAATTCAATAGCCTCTTTGTCTAGAAGTTTATTGTAAAGCGGAAAAATCCTCCATGTACAGTTCATCGTTCGGAGACTTCGGAGCCACCGTCTTGACGAGTTCCATCTATAACATACATACGGTCTGTGTGAATTTCCGCCAAATGATAAAGTTTTAATTTGCATAATGAGCATTGGAGCAAAATGCCATCCTGTATAATTTCCATAAACAGGTACACAATGTATTCCACCTACACAGCCGCACATACAGGAACAATGAGCCCACAAATACAATCTATATAATATGTATGTTTAGGAGTCGCTATATTATTATATTTCTCTATTATAACAACATGTTCGGAATATTATGTTGTCATCCTCCGGGATGGAGGAATAGATGGCCCTTCATTCTTTACAATGAGCTCAAACTATCGAGAGAAACAATATCCAGCGGAAAGGTGACATTTATTGGTGAGCAACACAAGTACCCGACGTGTCAAATGAAAGTGAGATTAACTGCGGGGGAACCTAATAAACATTTACAGGTAAACGAAAGAAAAAACTGCTCAGAGTCTGAAGAAGGAAAGAAAAGAACTAAACTTTAACACAAAAAAACTTCACAAAGATAAATATATATTTCTATACATAGAAGATGGTGATGATAGACAGACAGACAGACAGACAGACAGACAGATAGTGTCACGGGTGCCTCTGCGACCCATATCCCGGGCCGCAGGTGCACGAGTCCTACTATCTCCGAGGGATAATTGTCGCTGGCTACCTGCCCTGATACATTCCAGCCCCTTCCTATGTCCCCTGCCAGATCTTTGTGCTTCTGACCTAACCTGCTACGTCCCGACTCCAATCCTCTGCTGCCTGTCTGGACCTTTTGCCTTTGTCAAGCCAAGATAGATAGATAATAGATAGATAGATAGATAGATAGATAGATAGATAGATAGATAGATAATAGATAGATAGATAATAGATAGATAGATAATAGATAGATAGATAGAAGATAGATAGATAGATAGATAGATAGATAGATAGATAGATAGATAATAGATAGATAGATAGATAGATAGATAGATAGATAGATAATAGATAGATAGATAGATAGATAGATAGATGATAGATAGATAGATAGATAGATAGAAAGGAGATAGATAGATAGATAGATAGATAGATAGATAGATAATAGATAGATAGATAGATAGATAGATAGATAGATAGATAGATAGATAATAGATAGATAGATAGATAGATAGATGGATAGATAGATGATAGATAGATGGATAGATAGATAGATAGATAGATAGATGATAGCACGGCTAAAGATGCATCTGTCCCATTATTATTTTTCTTTGTTCATTTGTGTAGAGGTATCTGTTCCATAACAGAAATGTTTTTCTTGGAATAATAATTGCCTTAGAAGCTGCAGTCTCTGTACGTCAGTCCCTCCCGCCCCTCTTTGATCAGCGTAGAATACTGTGGTCCCCTATTACTCCAAAAAGCATCACAAATCGTTTAATTACATTTTAGATTTTTTTAATCAGTAGTGGATTATAATACAAATGGTTTGGGCAGTCGCCCAGGGCCCAAGCATTCCAGGGGGCCCATGGCCACCCATAACACCCACCAAACTTTCTACCTTTACCCATGAAATCCTCATACATCTGCTCCTGCTCTCAATACACATTTACATTACAGCCATTTCAGGACCTTTAAAGGTCCTCCAACAGTCCTGAAACCACAGATGGAAAGCAGCAGAAGGGACACATCCTCCATTCCCAAGGAAGCTGATTCTAGTCCCAGATGTGGGAAGTGATTCCAGACTTGTAGGGGCTATAATCGTCATACAGCCCAGGGCCCATGGTGGTCTTAATCCACCCCTGTCTGTAACCTTCCTTTCCGGCTGATGTCCGGTAGCACAATCCTCCCCAGCGCTTAGTAGACATGGCCCTATCCCTGAACACACTTGTGCCCCCGCGTGCTGTTTTATGGGGCGATGACTCCATGTGATTTCCACACTCACAGCTGCCCTCCCGACAGCTGTCCCCGGCGCACGGGTTAAACAAAGACCATTGATTATTATTCTGACAAAAACGCTGCTTGACCCTCGAGCCCGAGGTTTTATGAAACATTCAAATTGATTTTTTTCTATTTAATTATTCAGCGTTCGGCCAAAGATAGAAACGGAATTATTTTATTGAATGACCACTTTTCTCCGCGTGATTGTCTTTCTGCGTCTTCCATCGCGTTGCTCGGACTATTTGTACCGGAGATGAGCAAAAAAAAAATATAAATAAATAAAAATTCAACAGGGATTTTTTTTTTAACTTTTCTTCCCACTATTCTTGACGGTAGAAGAAAAACGAGCGGTTAATGAAGTCGCCTTGTCTCACCGTGTCAACGAGCGTCTAATGAGACTTTTTGCTGGAGATGTTTTTTTTTTTTCGGGAAGAGTTTACCGAATTTTGGCTCCTATTTACAAAACTGTTCCGGGTGGGATGACAGTGTCTGGAGCCGGCAGGACCGCTATCCATTAACTCCTGCAGCCGGTTCAATGCCCTTTAGGGCTTGAAAGCACTTTGCAGCTAAGCACTTCTTGGCAAATGTTGCCCCCGTCTCACTAATGTCATCCATTGCTGAATGTTTGGCTTTAGTTAACCTTTTCCCTACTGGAAATCCATCGCTTAATTAAAGGCTGAGTTATTTGAGTTTGTCTCTCTGGTTCTATGGATTTGTTAGGTTGCCCATAACCGTCCGCAGTGGGTAAGTACCTGTCTTCCATGGAGGGTCACATGACTGATAGAAGAATGATGGAAGTTATGAAAGTTATGGAACTGAGAGGTGGCTTTACTTGTCCATTTAAAGGAAATCTACCATCAAAATCAAATGTGAAAAACTAAGGACACTTACTCACAGATCCAGGCACCTTGACTGTAGTTTTCTTCTTGATTTCTTATCCATGGCCTCCTATTTCTAAAATCTGCTTCTAAAATTATGCTAATGATCCAGAAGGACTACTGGGTGTGTTAACAGAGCCCCTCCATGCTGTAGCTTCACAGGCTGTTAAAGTGTCTCCCTCTCCCCCCTTCTCCCTCTGCACTTCCCCACTCCCTCTGCCTGATATAATCTCTCTGTAGCAGAGGATGTTTCAGCACATAGTGGGAAGGGGAAGTGCTCCTGCACAGTGCAACAGCCTGTGAAGCTACATGATAATAATAATATTAATAATAGTTCTTTATTTATACACTCACCGGCCACTTTATTAGGTACACCTGTCCAACTGCTCTTTAACACTCATTTTCTAATCAGCCAATCACATGGCGGCAACTCAGTGCATTTAGGCATGTAGACATGGTCAAGACAATCTCCTGCAGTTCAAACCGAGCATCAGTATGGGGAAGAAAGGTGATTTGATGCCTTTGAACGTAACATGGTTGCAGGTGCCAGAAGGGCTGGTATGAGTATTTCAGAAACTGCTGATCTACTGGGATTTTCACGCACAACCATGAATGGTCCGAAAAAGAAAAAACATCCAGTGAGCGGCAGTTCTGTGGGCGGAAATGCCTTGTTGATGCCAGAGGTCAGAGGAGACTGGTTCGAGCTGATAGAAAGGCAACAGTGACTCAAATCGCCACCCGTTACAACCAAGGTAGGCAGAAGAGCATCTCTGAACGCACAGTACGTCGAACTTTGAGGCAGATGGGCTACAGCAGCAGAAGACCACACCGGGTGCCACTCCTTTCAGCTAAGAACAGGAAACTGAGGCTGCAATTTGCACAAGCTCATCGAAATTGGACAGTAGAAGATTGGAAAAACGTTGCCTGGTCTGATGAGTCTCGATTTCTGCTGCGACATTCGGATGGTAGGGTCAGAATTTGGTGTCAACAACATGAAAGCATGGATCCATCCTGCCTTGTATCAACGGTTCAGGCTGGTGGTGGTGGTGTCATGGTGTGGGGAATATTTTCTTGGCACTCTTTGGGCCCCTTGGTACCAATTGAGCATCGTTGCAACGCCACAGCCTACCTGAGTATTGTTGCTGACCATGTCCATCCCTTTATGACCACAATGTACCCTGTAACATCTGATGGCTACTTTCAGCAGGATAATGCGCCATGTCATAAAGCTGGAATCATCTCAGACTGGTTTCTTGAACATGACAATGAGGTCACTGGACACAAATGGCCTCCACAGTCACCAGATCTCAATCCAATAGAGCATCTTTGGGATTTGGTGGAACGGGAGATTTGCATCATGTATGTGCAGCCGACAAATCTGCGGCAACTGTGTGATGCCATCATGTCAATATGGACCAAAATCTCTGAGGAGCTTCCAGCACCTTGTTGAATCTATGCCACGAAGAATTGAGGAAGTTTTGAAGGCAAAAGGGGGTCCAACCCGTTACTAGCATGGTGTACCTAATAAAGTGGACGGTGAGTGTATATACACACAGAGCTTGCCAAATCGGTCCCTGTCCCCAATGGGGCTCACAATCTAATCAACCTACCAGTATGTTTTGTAGTGTAGGAGGAAACTGGGGAACCCAGAGGAAACCCACACAAACATAGAGAGAACATACAAACTCTTTGCAGATGTTGACACTGGGACATGAAATCATGTAAGGGCTCTGGTAATGCCCCCAAGAGTCCTTCTGGATCATTAACATAATTTTGAAAGTTGCCTGGATCCATGAGTAAGTGCCCCTGATTTCCTTTGAGCTGCAGTTCTATAAAGCATAGGGGCTAATGTATCCATAATGCAATCCAAGGAATTGTTTCAAATATGAGAGATCGATGGTTGGATACTGCTAGTTACCCCAGAAAGTTATAGTTAAATTAGTTATTATTGAACCCCTTACTCCCTATATTTACATAAATGAAGTCTATTACCCCCACCACAGAATTATACTCTGTTAGAAGCATGATGAAGAGGAATGCACTGTGATTGCAAAATCACCAATAATGTTTCAATCCATTATGACTTTTCGGAAAATTCCCATTACATCCATAAGCTAATGAGGCAGTCGGAGTTATGTCTTAGGCACAGAGAATTCCGCTAGTCAGATAAAAGGAGATTTGTCATGTGATAAGCCTGGAGGAACACTAGGAGCAGAAGAAAGTGGTCTAGGCAGGTGCTGAGGACACATTCAGGGTGCCAACTGCTTCATTAGCATACGGATTTAAGTGGGAATAACTTGGAAATAGCATAATGGACAGAAATAATAAAGGTAAGTTAGAAATCACAATGCATTTCTCCAGGACATGTTGGCAGCAGATTATAACGCTTGGGGGAGGTTTTGGATTCCTTGCAGAGCTCGGCTGCAGTTACCTGGCCTGACCATGATGCAAAGAAAGGCGCTGTTTTTCTGATTACATTTTGGAGGCAGTCAGAATCAGTCGAATGGTGGGGTCCCCCATGATCAACCTGATATTAATGACCTGTGTATATTATGGGTAATCCATATGGATTAATTCCTAATGGATATAGTCAATAGTCAATATCTGAACTTGTGTGTGTTGGGGGTGACAGTTACCCTCTGCCCTCATCAACCCAGCAAAGTAAGCAGTTGACTCCCTGCTCTCTATTGTGGCTGGAAGCTGTAACTACAGTCCAAAGAAGTAAATGAAATTCAAAGTTGTAGTTACAGCTTCCGGCCACTACAAGGACATGGAGCCAAAAGCTTCCAGCTCCCTGTTGATGATTTTCCATACCAGGATCAGACTTTAACACCTTAAATTACATATTGATTATCTCTCCTACAGATAGATCATCCATAACAATTCCTGAACAACCCCTTTAAGTTGAAAAATCACTACATACAAGAATTACACATTGATTGACCCTCATTCTACGGAGCCTTTAAGACCTTCATAACTCAATATGAATTCATTTGCCTATAATTGTCCGTCACTTCAAGGAACTTTCTATGAAGCGGCCTCTATAAGATGCATAACACAAGAGAATCCGTCTCACTTGTCTTCAATGTCATTACATTAAAAGAAAGAGGGAAAAAAATCAATTTACATGCAAATTGTTGGAATAATAATACTGTATGCAACAACTACTTTTGTATGTATTACATGTATGAGCCTTTGTCTAGGGATATTGTCAATGTTAATAAAGTTAGGCTGTCAAAGAAATAAAAAAAAAAAAAAACCCTCTGAGACAGGAAGAGACAGCACAGACATCTTTCCATGCTTGCTGCAGATGGACTGATAGCAGTACAGACATGTTACACTGTATGCTGAGAAATTCTGGGAGTTCTGTTCATAAATAAAGTTCCTTTTTACTATTCCACTACTGGAGAGTGATCTGAATAATCTGCTGCTAACAGGTTATGGGCCCAGTATCCAAGTATTCCAGTATCACAGTACAATAGTAAAGTGTGAACAGTAAGAAGATAAAAGAAAGATAAGATGGCAGCCAGCAGCAATCCTGTGAAGTTCTCAGTGCCAAGCCTGACAAACCAGAACTACCAATCCTGGAAATTCAAGGTGAAGATGCTTCTAATAAGAGAAGGTACGTGGAAATATACACAGGAGCCCAAGCCTTATCCTCCATCAGATGAATGGATAGAGAAGGATCAGAAAGCACAGAGCACTATCTCCCTCAGTATAGATGATGACCAGATTGTACACATATGCAAATGTAACACTGCAAAAGACATGTGGGAGGAGCTACAGAAAGTGCATGAAAGAACAAATCTCAGCAATAAGCTTTATCTAATGAGGAAACTGTATCAGTCTAAGTTAAGCAAGGGCCAGAATATGCAGGACTACATCAGAGACACCCTAGAAATAGTGGAGCGCCTGCGCGGTATAGGAGAAGACATAAAAGACTTCCATGTTGCTGCACTGTTACTCAGCGGTCTTCCAGAAAGCTATGACACGCTTGTCACCGCACTGGATGCACGGCCAGATGATGAGCTCACATTAGAGTATGTTAAAGGTAAACTTGTGGATGAGTACAAGAGAAAAACAGAGAGTGCAAGCGGCAGAGATGTGTCCAGCGCAGAATCTACATTACAGACGCAGGACTATACAACACATAAGAGTCATATAAAGGAAACACGTGAATGTTTTGTATGCAAGAAACCCGGTCACTTAAAGGCAAACTGCAGAGTCTGGAAAGCAAAAATGAATCAGCTTAAAGGGAAAGGGAATAATCAGAAGGCCAGAAGTGCTATTAAAGAAGAAAAGGACACTGTGTGTGTTGAATCAGCATTTAATACAAGTACAGGCAGATCAGCGAGGCATGTATGGTGTATAGACTCTGGTGCTACAAGTCATATGACAAATAACAGAAGTTTCTTTTCTAAGCTAAACCAAAGCAGATCAGAAAAAGTAATCTTAGCCAATGGTCAGTATATAACTTCAGAAGGAATAGGAGATGGCTACCTCCACTGCCAAGTCTCTCCAACAGAAACCAGAAAGATCCAAGTAAAGGATGTTCTTTATGTTCCAAGTCTTGAAAGCAACTTGTTATCAGTGAAGAAACTCACAAGAGAAGGGAATGTAGTTACTTTTAAGGATGACAACTGTATAATCACAAGAGAGGGTCATACTCTAGCAGAAGGAAAAATCAAAGATGAACTGTACCAGTTACAACACCAAGAGGCTGTTTATACTGTCAAACAAGAACAACATGAGAATTGCATCCATGTGTGGCATAGGCGTCTTGGGCACAGAGACCCAGAAGCAATAAGAAAGCTAGTTCAGGAAGAGCTTGCTAAGGGCATTACAATTGACCAATGCAGTCAAAAGATGAAATGTACTAGCTGCCTTAAAGGTAAAATGACAAGGAAATCATTTCCTAAACACAGTACCATTACATCAGCACAACCACTGGACTTGATTCATACAGATGTGTGTGGCCCAATGAGTACTCAAACACCTGGAAAGAAGAGATATTTTCTGACATTTATTGATGATTATTCTAGATATACAATTGTCTATTTGCTTCACAGCAAAGATGAAGTTGCAGAGAAACTAGAAGAGTACATAGCTGAAGTATCCAACAAATTTGGAAGAATGCCAAAGATACTACGTGCTGACAATGGAACTGAATACACAAGTGGTAAGACACAAGCTATATTAAAAAGAAATGGAATCGTGTTCCAGACCACCATACCATACCACCCAGAACAGAATGGTATAGCAGAGAGAAAGAACCGAACTCTTTGTGAAAGTGGAAGAAGTATGCTGTTTGATGCTGAGCTACCAACAACATATTGGGGAGAAGCAATAATGACCGCTTGCTATCTTCAAAACAGATTACCAGGGAAAGCTACAAAGAAAACTCCATATGAGCTATGGAATAATAGGAAGCCTGAACTAAAGCACATAAGAATATTTGGAAGTAAAGCATTTGTGCATGTTCCTAAGGAAAAGCGTACAAAGTGGGAAGCTCATGCAAAGGAAGGAATCCTGGTAGGCTACAGTGAAACTCAAAAAGGATACAGAATCCTGCACCCAGAGACCAACAAGGTGACAATCAGCAGAGATATAGTGATAGATGAGAACTCTGTATCACTCAAATTTCATGAAGTTACTCCAATCATTCCACTTAAGCAACAGTCACAAATTCAAGAAAACAATGAAGAAGACACTGAAGTGTGGATCGGCTCTCAAGCTACTGAAGAAGAGACTGTAATACCAGCTGAACCATCAGTCAGGAGATCCAACAGATCAAACAAAGGTATTCCAGCTAAATGCCTGTCCTACATAGCGAAGACACTTTGTGAGTCAGAGCCTCAGTCATGGGATGAGATGCAACAACTGCCACTCCATGAAAAGCAGAAATGGATTAAAGCTGCAGATGAAGAGATGGAATCCCTTCAACAGCTTCAGACATGGAAGATTACCAAGCTACCACAGGGTAAGAAAGCAATCGGATGTAAGTGGGTTTTCAAAACCAAGTATGACTCTGATGGTAGAGTGCATAGATTTAAGGCAAGATTAGTTGCAAAAGGGTACTTACAAAAGTATGGAGAAGATTATGATGCTACATTTTCTCCAGTTGCAAAACAAACAACATTTAGAGTGTTAATGTCTGTAGCAGCTGTGCAAAACATGAAAGTAAGACATTTAGACATTAAGACGGCTTTTCTAAATGGTGACATAGAAGAAGAGGTTTATATGTCTCAACCAGAAGGTTATATTAAGAAAGGAGAAGAACACCTTGTGTGTAAACTGCAAAAATCTCTTTATGGCCTAAAACAATCGGCAAGAGCGTGGAACACTAAACTGAATGATGTTCTACTGAAAGAAGGGTTTACAAAAAGTCAAGCTGATCCGTGTTTATACACAAAATGTATAGCAGATAAGTGGATGTATGTTCTTCTGTATGTTGATGATGTTATCATAGCTCATCAAGAAGAAGCTGAAATTACAAAGGTAGGAACAATTTTGAACCAACATTTTGAAACAAAGGATCTTGGAAATGTGTCACATTATCTAGGAATCCAGATCCAGAGAGAAGATGATGGAAGTTTCCTTCTCAACCAGAAATCCAAAATTGTCTCAGTTCTCAACCAGTTTGGCATGTCAGAAGCCAAAGGCGCTTCAACACCAATGGATCCATCTTACCTGAAGTTGGAAGGAGAAGATGATTTACTACCTAATAACGAAAGCTACAGAAAAGTAGTGGGGGCACTACTCTACATAGCCACTACTACTCGTCCTGATATTACAGCGACAATGGGCATTTTGTGCAGACGTGTAAGTAAGCCACGTCAAAGAGACTGGAATGCTGTTAAAAGAGTCCTCCAATATCTAAAGCAGACTCAAGACATGAATCTAAGGATATCTGCAAACGGTGATCTAAAGCTCACAGCCTACGTGGACGCAGACTGGGCTGGAGACTTAAGTGATCGAAAGTCAACAAGTGGTTACTTGTTCAAATTGGGAGAAAGTCCAATTTCTTGGTCAAGCAGAAAGCAGGTGTCGGTTGCTTTATCATCTACAGAGGCAGAATACATTTCGGCGGCTCATGCAAGTCAAGAAGTAATTTGGTTGAACCAACTATTAGAGGATCTCGGTGAAACTCCAACTCAACCTGTTACCATTTATGAAGACAACCAAGGATGTATTAAACTTGCCAGCAGTGAAAGGATCAATGCCAGGACCAAGCACATTGATGTAAGACATCACCACCTGCGTGATTTAGTGGAACGAGGTATCATTGACTTTGTCTACTGCGAAACGGACAAGATGATAGCGGATGCCATGACAAAGCCATTGCCAAGAACCAAGTTTGAAGATTTCAGGAACATGATGGGACTGACTGGATAAGTAATTGTTGAGTGGGGGTGTTGGAATAATAATACTGTATGCAACAACTACTTTTGTATGTATTACATGTATGAGCCTTTGTCTAGGGATATTGTCAATGTTAATAAAGTTAGGCTGTCAAAGAAATAAAAAAAAAAAAACCTCTCTGAGACAGGAAGAGACAGCACAGACATCTTTCCATGCTTGCTGCAGATGGACTGATAGCAGTACAGACATGTTCTCCTGTATGCTGAGAAATTCTGGGAGTTCTGTTCATAAATAAAGTTCCTTTTTACTATTCCACTACTGGAGAGTGATCTGAATAATCTGCTGCTAACACAAATAGCATGGATGGTTATTTTTTTCCATTTCTATAGAAAAATGTCAGTAATGAAAGAGAAGAGAATGTGTATTGTGCGGCGCTGCAGCTGAATGAGCCGGGAAACAGATCTGTATTAGAGGGAACATATAGCGGACTATACACGTAACAGGGTGCGCTGTCACTTGTCCCAGACCGGCCCGTTTTATAAAGATTTATTCTTCTATACATGTGATAGTGGGGGGCACAAGCCATTACACACAGCCAGACGCCGATACATAGACGCCGGTAATCACTTCTGCAGAACATTCCTCCTCCACTGCTGATTTACTGGGATTCTGCTTAAAAATAGGTTCTCCGAGGTCTGTTATATAGTACAGCTGCTGCAGAACACAACCATGCACGGTGCAGATACTGCGTAGCAACATAAAACACAAGTAAGATGCTGCAGAACATCACTTCACGTGCTGCAGGACACAGAAGTCAGCTGCTGCAGAACATCACAATACACATCTCAGGTCCTGCAGAGCATCATAATACACACCTCAGGTCCTGCAGAGCATCATAATACACATCTCAGGTCCTGCAGAGTATCATAATACACACCTCAGGTCCTGCAGAGCATCATAATACACACCCCAGGTCCTGCAGAGCATCATAGTACACACCCCAGGTCCTGCAGTGCATCATAGTACACACCTCAGGTACTGCAGAGCATCATAGTACACACCTCAGATCCTGCAGAGCATCATAATACACACCTCAGCTCCTGCAGAGCATCATGATACACACTTCAGATCCTGCAGAGCATCATGATAAACACACCTCAGGTCCTGCAGAGCATCACAATACACACCACAGATGCTTCAGAGCATCATAATAAACACCTCAGATCCTGCAGAGCATCACGATACACACCTCATATTCTGCAGAGCAACACAAATACACACCTCAGATCCTGCAGAGCATCATAATACACACCTCAGCTGCTACAGAACATCATTATGCACATCTCAGCTACTTCAGAACATCATAATACACATCTCAGATAATGCAGAACATCACAATACACACCTCAGGTCCTGCAGAGCATCATAATACACACCTCAGCTGCTACAGAACATCATTATGCACATCTCAGCTACTTCAGAACATCATAATACACATCTCAGATAATGCAGAACATCACAATACACACCTCAGGTCCTGCAGAGCATCATAATACACACCTCAGGTCCTGCAGAGCATCACAATACACATCTCAGGTCCTGCAGAGTATCATAATACACACCTCAGGTCCTGCAGAGCATCATTATACACACCCCAGGTCCTGCAGAGAATCCTGATATACACCTCAGATACTGCAGAGCATCATGATACACACCTCAGGTCCTGCAGAGCATCACAATACACACCTCAGATCCTGCAGAGCATCATAATACACAGCTAAGATCCCGCAGAAAACCCGACTGAAATGTGGCCGCTGGACCCTTAGTAAATAAGCCCCAATATGTAGATAATGAAGACAAATGAGAGGTCATGAATTCAGTGTTTCTGGACCAGATTGTGTTGATTTTGTAGCAGAACGTGAACTGAAATGAATGGAAAACAATACCTTGTAGCCACATAATAAAAAGACAGCAGCAGAAGATAAGTGTGTAGACTTTGCAGGAGACAGTGACCTGCAAGTGTACAAAACTTTATATAGTCTAACATTTCTAGTATTAATTCTTAATACAATATCAACTAAAGCAGAATTGTACAGTCCATGTTGTGCATCGAAGAGAAGAATTTATACACCTCTCCCTAATAATGCAAAATGGAAGAAACAACATTAAAGCTTGCTGCCGTTTATATATGTCCCTCATAGATGGCAATGGCAGGGAAAAGCTAGGACATGTCTTATCTTTCCCCGTGTGCACGGCCATGCATCTCCATTTAGAGGGCAGGGGTCACCCCTCCTCCTCTCCATCTGGACTTTTGCCCGACCGGCTGTATGCCCGGCATGCATTCATGTAAATGCATCCTAAGTTAGGGGGTGGGTCCGGCTCACCCACCCTATCGGTAACCCCCATGAGCACCAACCATGTTTCTGGTGGGGATTTTGGGTGGGGACCCAAAAAGATTTTAAAATTGGGGAATTTTAACAGGTCCACTCGTCGCCATTACCTCATTACACCTCAAATTATTTGGCTTATTTTTTGTGTCAAAAAATGGTGTTACCATTTTGCCATCATTTGCCACGCCCAATTTTAACAAAGCCACACATTTCATCTCCCCTTTTTCGCACAAATCTTCTAAATGGCTTTAAAGCCTTTAAAACAGTTGCTTAATAGACTGCAAGACATGTTTTTTGGAAATAATTTTGTCAGAATTCTAGCAAATTTTTAATTTTAAGGTTCATGATTAAAAATTATGAATACATCTGATCTTATGCCACCTCTGACAATAGTATCAATACATCCAATTTAATCCTATACAAGACAGCAAACATTTACAAAAAAAGACACATTCTCATATTGGCTAGACACACCCCTGAGCAACACACTTTCATAATGCCTAGACACACCCCTGAGGGAATTTGGTTACACCCCTGAGCTCTCACAACTTCCCACACCTAAATTATAATCAATCTGCAAATACAAAAAAAGCACAGCACATATTTCATGCCTAATATGATACAAAAGATGCACCAAACCAAATAAAACAATAAAATATGAAATGCTAAAACAAAAATTCATTATAAAAAATAAAAATTCTACACAAAAATCGTGTATCCTGTGGATTTTTGCCAGTCATTACATTGTGAGGAGAAGAAATATGCTGCTTTATGTTTTCTAAACCTTTGTATAGCTCCATTTTATAGCACACCACCCAATTTAGATCAGCAGTAGCCGCGACGGTGCGTTGTACAAAGTGCTTATATCAAGTACAACACTTGATCGCCTACTGAGTTTTCTTAGAGTCGTAGAAAAAAAAAATCTATCGACTTGACCCTATAGTGTAGACAGGCCATAATAAAACTCAGTGTGCCATTATTATGCAGAAGCCGGATGGTGTAAATATACTTGTTTGCCCTGATTATTACATTATGGTATATTAAAGTAAGTGCAACATAAACGAGTGACCAGCTGCAGGGATTCTGTTAATGCAAGATTACTTTCCGCGACGCTCTGAGAGTGTATCACATGTGCGAGCCTTGATATTACTTCACAGTCACAGCCTCAGGGGAACTCGGCGTGAGACCACCAAATGCATTCCTAATAGACACACGCTGGGAAGGTGCATCATTTTTAATGCTAAAATGTCCTGTTAGGTAGAGAGAAAGCTTATGGCGGCTCAATGATTTTATGTACCGGATCCTACAAAATAACTGTAAAGACCGATAAATTGTCACTTAAGAGGCTGTAAATCAGCAGAGGTATCAAGCATGGATACATAGGGGCACATTTACTTAGGCTTTGCACCACTTTGCGACGCACTTTTTTTGGACTGTGCCATATCTTTAATGGGAAAACGGCTTGCACAGTTATTTTAGTGCGATTGTGTCCCTTTTTTGGCACACCTGCGCCGGCTTCCATGTGACATAAATCAGGGGCTTGCCGTCGGACAATCCGACTGATTCGGACTGAGCGCTGGATTTAACTTTCAAATTGTGTTGCAAGCCCATGCACTTACATCCACCACTAAAAAGATGGTGAACTTTGTCGGACCTGAGCAGAGAAGTGACATATGCAGGATTTCTATTTTTTGCAGGTAGTGGAAATGTTCTGCCGAGTGATCCCGCCCGAAGAGCTCGGAGAGGTCGGTTACATCAGAGAATCGGGGCAAAGAAGATGTGGGGCATGAGCTCTCTCCAAGTTCTTTGGGTGGGAGCAGGCGAGACTATGGCAGTTAAGGTGCATAAATTAAAATAAAGCAATGCCTAGAGGAGCTCAAGTGTTGTTGGCCTGTATATTTTTTAAAACTTTTTAAAAAATAAAGAGTTCTGTTCCTGCACTTACTAAGAACAGTTCCACTACCTGCAAAAAAAAAAACAAGCGTGTAAGTTAATTAAATGTTGATCTGCAGATGAGAATACCCTTTTATTAGCTATTCTGGATGACAGGAAGTGACTGTCAGCTTCTTCCTGTTCCAGACACAGAAAGCAGGAGGAGTTTGGAGGAAGTGCAACAGAGGAAAAACAGAGTTTATCAGGAAAATTAAAGCATTTTTAGTGCATGATTCCTGAAGAACTCATTTATTATGCCCTGCAACCCAACTACCCCATCCCTCCATCCCTCTAAAAAAAATCCACAAAATAAATCTCTATTTTTTTTTTTAAAGACAAAATTCAATTCCAAAATTGTTGTATCAAATTATTTCATTTAGATTTCGCCGATTATTCTACCGAATTTTTTCGTTTGTGACTTTCCAGCAGTGGAACTCAATCCTAATGATATCTCCAGGCTGATTATATATTGCTGATTAGTATTATTTTCCTCGCCTTTATTATAGTTCTTCAGGCTTTGGCTCTCTGGGTTCTTGGCACTGAGATGACTGAATTCCCGATGTGAACGACTTCTGAGCAGTATTTGATTCCCTATTTCCTAGTCACTGTTTTCACATCCGCGACGCAGGCTTTCTGGCTCTCTCTATAATGTAGCGGAGGTAAATCAGGTCTTTTGCTGCTGAAATGACAGGGCATCCGGGGAACACGCATTAGTGGTGTCATCTGCTGTCATTTTACACTGTCAGCCCAGCACCCAGTCATTCACCGTCTGAGGACATAACTGCGGAAATGATTACCATCTCTTCTCTGCTCTTCTTATTTCTTCATTACTTTATCATATGCCTCTTCTCCCATAAACTGAAATATTCCTTATCTCAATGCATTTCATAATCATTTTCTGTGTCAACCATGGATGCATAGTGCAAACTCCTCGGGATCCATCAGAATGTGGTTGAGCGGAGAACCTACAGTGGAGGTCAATCTAGATCACAGACTTTTGTCCAGACCGGATGAGTATATAAGTAATAAGTAAGTACTTGGGGTTGTATGTCATGAGAGGGAAAGGGATGGTGCCAGAAGCCATGCTCACTGTATGTGGTTGAGCCGAGAACCTACAGTGAAGGTCAATCTGGATCACAAGCTTTTGTCCAGACCGGATGGGTTTATAAGTAATAAGTAAGTACATGGGGTTGCATGTCACAAGGGGGAAAGGGATGGTGCCAGAAGCCATGCTCACCCTATGTGATTGAGCGGAGAACTTACAGTGGAGGTCAATCTAGATCACAAGCTTTTGTCCAGACCTGATGGGTTTATAAGTAATAAGTAAGTACATGGGTTTGCATGTCACGAGGGGGGAAAGGGATGTGCCGGAAGCCATGCTCACCTTTTGTGGTTGATCTGAGAACTTACAGTGGAGGTCAATTTAGATCACAAGCTTTTGTCCAGACTGGATAGGTATAGTACATGGGGTGGGATGAAATTAAAATAGGTAGGATTGAGTGGCAACACCAATCACAAACACAGTAGATATATCAAAAATGGAAGCTTCTATTAGTTCAACCCAGTTTGGGAACTTTAAGTTCCATTCCTCAGGTCTATCATTGTACACATGAAAGCCTGAGATACTTTTTTCGGTAAACCTAGCCCTATCCCAAACTTTATGGGACATTGACCTTGTAGAGGACAAAATCATTCTGTGTAAACCCAAATAGCAACAAATGACACAACCTACGATATGTTATAAAAAGTTGTATAATTCAGGAGACACTACAATACTCTTGCGTTCTCCATAATATGGGTCAAAAGAGAAGACTTTTGGCCAACAGACACCATATGGTGAACAACATCCATCATACCTTCCTTGTTCTTCTTGCTTGCCAATCAAATCTGGAGACTCTACTCCAATACCTTCATGCAACATTATTACTTTTCTGTCTCCACCAAATTATTTTTGGTGGAGACAGCATTTTGGGAGATGTGTTGCCATTCTTGTAACTACTTGCTATGCTGCAGAGGATCTGAAGGACAGAAACTAAGCCTGAAGAAGGCAACATGTCATCTGAGATATTGCCTTGACTTCAAGATAAGAAAAAAGTGAATTGTACGTTTCATAAGACTCTAGTCATCGTAGGCTTGTTGATGTCTCATTGACTCTCCTAAGCTATGCTCCTACCTGCATTATTAGGAAATCACCTTAGGTTCCAAGTGTCTTGTTCATTGTACACAATCAGCACCTTTGTACCCACAGCACCTCTACCCCCCTAGGTTGTCAGCTCTTATAGACAGTGTTATAGACCTGAGTATCCTGGGAGAGAAAGGAGAAGGAAGCCAGAGCCAAACTGTAGAGGTGTAGATTACAATTCCTGAGCCTTGGGGCAAAGTATTTAACTAGAGCCCCCAGCTGGCTGCCAGTCCTATCACATGTCCATGTATACAATGACTTCATTGTACAATCTTAAATTGAAGTCTTCATTTGTTTAATGTGATGGTTCTGTCTAGTATCATTGTACTGTGCAATTCATTTGAGATGTCACTCAAATTTATGTACTGCTCTTCTCATACAGAATAGGTCAGCGTTCCTTAAAGTTGCCCTACACATTAGACTGAGGTCATCTAAAGTTGCCAATTTCAGAGAAACCCGCCATCCATTAGATATGGTATTTGGATGACAGTGGCTCGATGTTGGAGGGGGGAAGGATCATGCACAATGATTTTGAAGAAGTTGGAACCTTTCTACCCAAGGGCGAAAAAACGATACCAGCGTCTTATCTCTCCTTCTCCTTAAAGGACATCTACCACCGGGATGATGGATTGTAAACCAAGCACACTGACATACTGGTGTGTGCCCCCTCTGGCAGCATCTGCTCTTCTTTTAGCTTCTTATGCTCTACATTTTACAAAAAACGTCTTTTAAAATTATGCAAATGAGCATGAGGGAGTCCGGGCTCCATAAGTGTTAAAGGAGACTTGAGCCCCTCAGACTCATTTATATAATTTTTAAAGCCTTTTTTCTTAAAAACTAGGGCATAAGAAGCTAAAATAAGAGCAGATCCTGCCAGAAGGGGCCAACACTAGCATGTCAGTGTGCCCGGTTTACAATACTCATCCTGTCAATAGATTTCCTTTAAGAACTTGGTGGTCATACACATGGTTATATTGAGTGTGCATCTGTATGGGGAAGTGAAGAAGACTTGGCTTATCTAATAAGCAGGGGGACCGCCAGAACAAAGGCCCAAAGACAATGATTGTTTAGTTCAAAATAATGGCCGACATCTGGAGAACCTACGTAGATATTATCCAATCCATGAAAAGTACATGTTTACTATTGCCGCTTATACAATCTTTTGGAATCTCTTATTCAACAGTTAAAATCCCCATGATCGGCAAAATGGAGACTGCAAGTTCCCCTTAGCTACCTTGTAATGAAGACTTACTCCATTTACTTGTTCTTTGAAGCAAGCTGGAAGTCCTATAGTCAATTTTAGAAGTCCTATAGAAGGCAGTTTTTATCCTAAGCTCCATAGATTGCTATGAGATTAAAGGAAACCTCCCACTGCTCGCATGATGAAATCATACGAGCAGACCGCCCTGAAGGCTACTTAATGCTGATTCCGGCACATAGTTTGGTTAGGCTCGACAAACTTTAGTTTAGCTAAAAAAAATGATTTTCTTACTTATGTAAATGAGCTCTTCGGTGCTACCCGACATCATCTTCTGGCTGGCGAAGGCTTCTGATTAGAGATGAGCGAGCACTAAAATGCTCGGGTACTCGTTATTCGAGACAAACTTTTCCCGATGCTCGAGTGCTCGTCTCGAATAACGAGCACCATTGAAGTCAATGGGAGACTCGAGCATTTTTCAAGGGGACCAAGGCTCTGCACAGGGAAGCTTGGCCAAACACCTGGGAACCTCAGAAAAGGATGGAAACACCACGGAAATGGACAGGAAACAGCAGGGGCAGCATGCATGGATGCCTCTGAGGCTGCTTAATCGCACCATTATGCCAAAACTATGGGCAACAGCATGGCCATGACAGAGTGACAGAATGAAGCTAGATAGCATCTAAAACATCCAATAATTGACCCTGACACTATAGGGGACGGCATGCAGAGGCAGCGGCAGCAGCGGCAGGCTAGAGAGTGGCATGGCGACATACCCTAAATGGACTCAGGCTTCAAACCAATGGGTGGCAGAGAGGAACCAAAGGAGGTGAGCAAGAAGCGCTCAAATAATATCGGTACATGATAAAAGTTTGCCAGTATATTTTGTGGATTACACAGCAGGGTGGCGACAAAGTTAACATGGAAGCCATGAAAACAACCCAAATTTCTGCCTGACACAGCTCGTTTGATAAGGGGACCATGTATGGAGGCAGTGAACTAGTAGTAGATTAAAGGTGCTGCAGTTAAAACTATGTTAGTTGGATCTTGGCATGGAGCTGGCGCTCCGCTGCCAGGCGAGCTTTCGCCAATCCAAGCCCCTGTCTCTAGGCTACTCCCCAAACAGCACTTCTAAGAACCTTTTGTATAAGATCAAGTGTAGTAGCGTTCTTATAAGTTTGGGATATGGCGGGTGATGGGAATGTAAACAGATGCGCAAGAAGCGCTTAAATAATATTGGTAAATGATAAAAGTTTGCCAGTATATTTTGTGGATAACACAGCTGGGTGGCGACAAAGTTAACAACTTTGATGTGGAATCCATGAAAACAACCCAAATTTCTGCCTGACACACCTCGTTTGATAAAGGGACGATGTATGGAGGCAGCTATATGGACGACTTTTGGAGGTAGCAATGGAGACAACGTGTGGAGGCTGCTATGGAGACAATTTAATTTGGATAGTGCCTGTATGTGGCAGTCCCAAAAAGTTTTCAAACCAGAGGAGCAGGTAGGTGGCCCTCCAGAAAAATGAAATAGATTGAGTGCCTGTATGTGGCAGTCCAAAAAAGTTTTCAAACCAGAGGAGCAGGTAGGTGGCCCTCCAGAAAAATGGAATAGATTGAGTGCCTGTATGTGGCAGTCCAAAAAAGTTTTCAAACCAGAGGAGCAGGTAGGTGGCCCTCCAGAAAAATGGAATAGATTGAGTGCCTGTATGTGGCAGTCCAAAAAAGTTTTCAAACCAGAGGAGCAGGTAGGTGGCCCTCCAGAAAAATGGAATAGATTGAGTGCCTGTATGTGGCAGTCCAAAAAAGTTTTCAAACCAGAGGAGCAGGTAGGTGGCCCTCCAGAAAAATGGAATAGATTGAGTGCCTGTATGTGGCAGTCCAAAAAAGTTTTCAAACCAGAGGAGCAGGTAGGTGGCCCTCCAGAAAAATGGAATAGATTGAGTGCCTGTATGTGGCACTCCCAAAAATTGTTTAAAACAGAGGACCGGGTCGGTGGCCCTCCAGAAAAATTAAATGCATAAAGTACTATAGCTAGAGCCAGTGGGCCCTGTCAAAAAATAGCCAGTTTCCTCTGCTTTACTGTACAAAGAGGAGGAGAAGGAGGAAAATGAGGAGGAGGAGGAGTGGATAAATTATTCAGGTTGAGCTTCCTTCACCTGGTGGAGATTGGAAATTATGAGAAATCCAGGCTTTATTCATCTTAATAAGCGTCAGCCTGTCAGCGCTGTCAGTCGACAGGCGTGTACGCTTATCGGTGATGATGCCACCAGCTGCACTGAAAACCCGCTCGGACAAGACGCTAGCGGCAGGGCAGGCAAGAACCTCCAAGGCGTACAGCGCCAGTTCGTGCCACATGTCCAGCTTTGAAACCCAGTAGTTGTAGGGAGCTGTGTGATCATTTAGGACGATGGTATGGTCAGCTACGTACTCCCTCACCATCTTTCTGTAGAGATCAGCCCTACTCTGCCGAGACTGGGGACAGGTGACAGTGTCTTGCTGGGGTGACATAAAGCTGGCAAAAGCCTTGTAAAGCGTACCCTTGCCAGTGCTGGACAAGCTGCCTGCTCGCCTACTCTCCCTCGCTACTTGTCCCGCAGAACTCCGCACTCTGCCGCTAGCGCTGTCAGAAGGGAAATACTGTTTCAGCTTGTGCACCAGGGCCTGCTGGTATTCATGCATTCTCACACTCCTTTCCTCTCCAGGGATGAGAGTGGAAAGATTTTGCTTGTACCGTGGGTCCAGGAGAGTGAACACCCAGTACTCGGTGCTGGAATAAATTCTTTGAACGCGAGGGTCACGGGATAGGCAGCCTAGCATGAAATCTGCCATATGCGTCAGAGTACCAACGCGTAAGAATTCACTCCCCTCACTGGCCTGACTGTCCATTTCCTCCTCCTCCAACTCCTCCAACTCCTCTTCTTCTGCCCATACACGCTGAACAGTGAAGGACTCAACAATGGTCCCCTCTTGTGTCTCGCCAACATTCTCCTCCTCTTCCTCCTCATCCTCCTCCACCTCCACCTCCTCCGATATGCGCTGAGAAACAGACCTAAGGGTGCTTTGGCTATCAACAAGGGAATCTTCTTCCCCCGTCTCTTGTGACGAGCGCAAAGCTTCCGACTTCATGCTGATCAGAGAGTTTTTCAACAGGCCAAGCAGCGGGATGGTGAGGCTGATGATGGCGGCATCGCCACTGACCATCTGTGTTGACTCCTCAAAGTTACTCAGCACCTGACAGATATCAGACATCCACGTCCACTCCTCATTGTAGACTTGAGGAAGCTGACTGACCTGACTACCAGTTCTGGTGGAAGTTGACATCTGGCAGTCTACAATCGCTCGGCGCTGCTGGTAAACTCTGGATAACATGGTCAGTGTTGAATTCCACCCCGTGGGCACGTCGCACAACAGTCGGTGAGCGGGCAGTTGGAGGCGGCGCTGCGCTGCCCTGAGAGTGGCAGCATCTGTGCTGGACTTCCTGAAATGCGCACAGATGCGGCGCACCTTCGTGAGCAAATCTGACAGATTGGGGTATGTCTTGAGGAAACGCTGAACTATCAGATTTAACACATGGGCCAGGCATGGCACATGTGTCAGTCTGCCGAGTTGCAGAGCCGCCACCAGGTTACGGCCGTTGTCACACACAACCATGCCTGGCTTCAGGTTCAGCGGTGCCAGCCACAGATCAGTCTGCGCCGTGATGCCCTGTAATAGCTCTTGGGCGGTGTGCCTTTTATCGCCTAGGCTCAGCAGTTTGAGCACCGCCTGCTGTCGCTTAGCGACGGCACTGCTGCTGTGCCTAGAGCTACCGACTGATGGCGCCATGCCCACGGATGGTAGTTCGGAGGAGGAGGTGGAGGAGGGGTGGGAGGAGGAGAAGGCATAGTAGGCCTGAAACACCTGGACCGAGGTAGGCCCCGCAATCCTCGGCGTCGGCAGTATATGACCAGCCGCAGGGTCAGACTCGGTCCCAGCCTGCACCAAGTTAACCCAATGTGCCGTCAGCGATATATAGTGGCCCTGCCCGGCAGCACTCGTCCACGTGTCCGTGGTCAGGTGGACCTTGTCAGAAACGGCGTTGGTCAGGGCACGGATGATGTTGTCTGACACGTGCTGGTGCAGGGCTGAGACGGCACATCGGGAAAAGTAGTGGCGGCTGGGGACCGAATACCGAGGGGCGGCCGCCGCCATGAGGTTGCGAAAGGCCTCGGTCTCTACTAGCCTATAGGGCAGCATCTCCAGGCTAAGCAATCTGGAGATGTGGACATTAAGGGCTTGGGCGTGCGGGTGGGTTGCACTATATTTGCGTTTCCGCTCCAGCGTCTGGGGTATGGAGAGCTGAACGCTGGTGGATGCTGTGGAGGATCGTGGAGGCGACGATGGGGTTTTTGTGGCAGGGTCCTGGGCAGGGGGCTGACTATCAGCTGACACAGGGGAAGGAGCAGTGGTGTGCACGGCCGGAGGTGAACGGGCTTGTTGCCACTGAGTGGGGTGTTTAGCATTCATATGCCTGCGCATACTGGTGGTAGTTAAGCTAGTAGTGGTGGAACCCCTGCTGATCCTGGTTTGGCAAATGTTGCACACCACAGTCCGTCGGTCATCCGGTGTTTCCTTAAAGAACCTCCAGACTTCTGAAAATCTAGCCCTCGCCGCAAGAGCCCTCGCCACGGGAGCTTCACTAGTTGACACATTTGGCGCTGATGCACCAGCTCTGGCCCTGCCTCTCCGTCTGGCCCCACCACTGCCTCTTCCAACCTGTTCTGGTCGAGGACTCTCCTCCGTCTCAGAAGCACTGTGTTCACCCGGCCTATCAACCCAGCTTGGGTCTGTCACCTCATCATCCTCCGATCCCTCAGTCTGCTCCCCCCTCGGACTTCCTGCCCTGACAACAACTTCCCCACTGTCTGACAACCGTGTCTCCTCATCGTCGGACACCTCTTTACACACTTCTTCCACTACGTCAAGAAGGTCATCATCACGCACAGACTGTGACTGGTGGAAAACCTGGGCATCGGAAAATTGCTCAGCAGCAACCGGACAAGTGGTTTGTGAGTGTGGGAAGGGTCCAGAAAACAGTTCCTCAGAGTATGCCGGTTCAAATGCCAAATTTTCCTGGGAGGGGGCAGACTGGGGGGGAGGATGCTGAGGTGCAGGAGCTGGAGGAGTGGCGATTTCGGTGACATGGGTGGACTGCGTGGAAGACTGACTGGTGGACAAATTGCTCGAAGCATTGTCGGCAATCCACGACATCACCTGTTCGCACTGTTCTGGCCTCAACAGTGGTCTACCACAAGTCCCAGTAACTTCAGACATGAACCTAGGGAGTGTAGCTCTGCGGCGTTCCCCTGCTCCCTCATAAGCAGGTGGTGTCTCACCCCGGCCAGGACCACGGCCTCTGACCCCTGCAGTAGTTGGACGCCCACGTCCCCGCCCTCGTCCTCTACCCCTAGCCCTCGGGTTAAACATTTTTAAAATGAGAGTTATAACTTTAATTTTTTTTTAACTTTTTTTTGTTTTTTGTTTTTTTTTGTGTTTTTGAGTTTTTAAAACCAAACGATGCTATCCTATTGCTATGGCTATTTTCTAGCCAAGTATGAAAGCACACTACTATGCCAGATGAGATGACGCTGAGTTATTAAAAAAATAAACGTAAAATACAAAAGGAAATGGCAGACTGTGCCTAATTGAAATCCAACCCCTAATAAATTTTCCCACTTCGGTCTTTGCGATGGATATGTGCGTCACTAAGCGCAAAACACAGTGGTCGCAAGTCTCACTACAAATTGCTCACAATTGGCTAGTAGATGCACTGCAGCAAGTACAGCCACCAGCAGATCAACCAGAAATCAAATATATATAACGCTACTGTAGGCGTAAGTAAGCCGTTTGGATTCTCCTATGGCTATTTTCTAGCCAAGTATGAAAGCACACTACTATGCCAGATGAGATGACGCTGAGTTATTAAACAAAATAAACGTAAAATAAAAAAGGAAATGGCAGACTGTGCCTAATTGAAATCCAACCCCTAATAAATTTTCCCACTTCGGTCTTTGCGATGGATATGTGCGTCACTAAGCGCAAAACACAGCGGTCGCAAGTCTCACTACAAATTGCTCACAATTTGCTAGTAGATGCACTGCAGCAAGTACAGCCACCAGCAGATCAACCAGAAATCAAATATATAGAACGCTACTGTAGGCGTAAGTAAGCCGTTTGGATTCTCCTATGGCTATTTTCTAGCCAAGTATGAAAGCACACTAATATGCAAGATGAGATGACACTGAGTTATTAAAAAAATAAACGTAAAATAAAATGTAAATGGCAGACTGTGCCTAATTGAAATCAAACCCCTAATAAATTTTCCCACTTTGGTGTTTGAGGTGGATATGTGTGTCACTAAGAGCTAAACACAACGGTAGCAAGTCCCCCTGCAAATTCCTCACAATATGGTACTAGATGCAAATAAAAAAAAAAGTATAACGTTATTGTAGCCCTAAGAAGGGCTGTTGGGTTCTTGGAGAATCACTCCTGCCTAACAGTAAGCTAATAGAACACCCTAACGCTTTCCCTGACCAGCAGCAGCTCTCTCCCTAGCGGCATCCAGACACAGAATGATCCGAGCAGCGCGGGCAGCGGCTAGTCTATCCCAGGGTCACCTGATCTGGCCAGCCAACCACTGCTATCGACGTGTAAGGGTACCACGTCATGCTGGGTGGAGTGCAGAGTCTCCTGGCTTGTGATTGGCTCTGTTTCTGGCCGCCAAAAAGCAAAACGGCGGGAGCTGCCATTTTCTCGAGCGGGCGAAGTATTCGTCCGAGCAACGAGCAGTTTCGAGTACGCTAATGCTCGACCGAGCATCAAGCTCGGACGAGCATGTTCGCTCATCTCTACTTCTGATGTTTAATTATTCCCGCCTCCTTCATATTACCGTTCCTCCTTCAGGTTCTGAGAGCCGTGACGTCATCAAGCTCTCAGCACTTATCGCGCATGCGCAGACACTACATCCCGCACAGCTGGCCGGCGATAGGTGCCGAGAGTTTGTTTGTATAAATATGCGCTGAGAGCTTCTTCAAGTGGACATGGGCCTCCTAGAAACCTTGAACCCCGGGCGGCCACCCAAACTGCTTACATTATAATCCAGCACCAAGATTATCCTATATTTTTGCTGTGGCAGAAGTCATAATTTAACCATTTCCTTACAGAGGTCGAATTCCGCACCCAGAATCCACAGCAAAAAGTTTTAGGCTGAAGACTTCTAAACCCACAGTGGAAATTAATCTCCGTTGCTGATTTCTTCGAAGCAGGTGGATGGGATTTGTAGTACAATAAAAGAATCTGTTACAGAATAGGGCCATTATTTTACCAGAGTCTTTTTTCACTACATTTGACTAAATTTGCATTTTTACGTAAAAAAAAAAAAAATTAAAAATAAGAATTTTTGTGCTGCCCGATAACAAATCTGATTTGCCTCAATGGGAGATGGGACTCTTTGTTATTATTCGATATTTAGCTCCTAATATTCATTTCTAGTCTAATAAAAGCATAAAATAGTAACAAAAAGTTGGTAGATTTGGGATTTTGGCGTCTATTCTAGTAGTGCCGGTATTTGTGTTATCGGAGAGGTCTACCAGGACAGTCATTTTTTCTCTCCTAAAGCATTTAAGCGAGTCCATGGACCCTGACCAACTCTGACCTGTTGCCTCTCATTAAACAGCTGCGGAATTACACACATAGAGCAGTAATTATCCCAAACTGCAAATGCTGGAGTTTTTATTGTATCCACATCTCTGTGTAAAGCAGGACATATCCAATCAATGGCACTAACAGATAGACGGCGGCAGACGCAAGAAAATGAGTTTATTCATTTGTCCCTCTTGTTTCTGCACCAGACTTAGAATTTAAAAATAACACCTGACCCGCGCAGATGTTATTCCAAAGGCAACTTTCTACCACATCAGCAAACGGCTTCTTAAAAAGATATTTGAATGTGAATCAGTTTTGAGCACGCCGTAAAATCTATTCAAAGTTTTCCAGAATAGTTTAGTTTGTAGGCTGAAAAATCAGATGGAAGGAAAAAGCTGGAGGCTCCGAATCACCTCCGGTCACCATTATTATAGAAAGATAGATAGGAGATAGATAGATAGATAGATAGATAGATAGGAGATAGATAGATAGATAGATAGATAGATAGATGATAAATAGATAGATAGATAGATAGATAGATAGATGATAGATAGATAGATAGATAGATAGATAGATAATAGATAGATAGGAGATAGATAGATAGATAGATAGATAGATAGATAGATAGATAGATATTAGATAGATAGATAGATAGATAGATAGATAGATAATAGATAGATAGATAGAGAGATAGATAGAAGATAGATAGAAGATAGATAGATAGATAGATAGATAGATAGATAGATAGATAGGTAGATAGATAGATAGATTGATAGATAGATAATAGATAGATAGGAGATAGATAGATAGATAGATAGATAGATATTAGATAGATAGATAGATAGATAGATAGATAGAGAGATAGATAGAAGATAGATAGATAGATAGATAGATAGGTAGATAGATAGATTGATAGATAGATAATAGATAGATAGGAGATAGATAGATAGATAATAGATAGATAGATAATAGATAGATAGATAGATAGATAGATAGATAGAGAGATAGAGAGATAGATAGAAGATAGATAGAAGATAGATAGAAGATAGATAGATAGATAGATAGATAAATAGATAGATAGAAGATAGATAGATAGGAGATAGATAGATAGATAGATAGATAGATAGATAGATAGATAGAAGATAGATAGATAGATAGGAGATAGATAGATAGATAGATAGATAGATAGATAGATAGATGATAGATAGATAGATAGATAGATAGATAGATAGATAGATGATAGATAGATAGATGATAGATAGATAGATAGATAGATAGATAGATAGGAGATAGATAGATAGATAGATAGATAGATAGATAGATAGATAGAAGATAGATAGATAGATAGATAGATGATAGATAGATAGATAGATAGATAGGAGATAGATAGATAATAGATAGATAGGAGATAGATAGATAGATAGATAGACAGATAGATAGATATTAGATAGATAGATAGATAGATAGATAGATAGATAGATAGATAATAGATAGATAGATAGATAGAGAGATAGATAGATAGAAGATAGATAGATACAGGGCCGCATCTGCCATGAGGCGAGATGAAAATCTCGCTTCAGGCGGCAGAATGCGGGTCCCTGTACAGGGCGGCGAAATTCGCCGCTCTAAAGTGGGCGATTCGGGCGTCCATTAACGCCCGAATCGCCCACCAGCTAAATAAATCGCGCCTGTCTCTTTAAGACACAGGAGCGATTTATATGCGGAGCGACGCAGCGCCTTTCCGGCAGCTGCGTCGCTCCGTTCTAAGCAGTGACACAGGCGCCATGACGTCATGGCGCGGCGCCTGTGTCACTGTGCGGAGCTGCGTCTCACAGGAGAGCCGCGTGAACACCGGAGCCGCGCCGAGGGAGCAGCTGCCTGCAGGTGAGTATAATTTTTATTATTTTTCATGTATTTAATTAATTGTGGCTAATAATTAATACTGCGGGGGGGGCTATATATATCATATGGGGCCAGAATTATTTTAAACTGGGGGGGGGGGATCATGGAATGCTATTTTATTTGGGGCTATAATTATTTCTTTATTACTGGGGGGGATGCAATATATATTTATATTATTTGGGGCTATACTGTAATTATTTTATACTGGGGGGAATGCTATATATATATATTATTTGGGGCTATGATTGTTTAATACTAGGGGGATGCTATAGATATTATATGGGGCCAGAATTATTTTATACTAGGGGTGGGGGTGGGGGTTCTGTATATTTTATTTGGGGATTTGGAGCTATAATTATTTTATACTGGGGGGGATGCTATAGATATTATTTGGGGCTATAATTATTTTATACTGGGGGGGATGCTATATATATATTATTTGGAGCTATAATTATTTTATACTGGGGGGGATGCTATATATATATTATTTGGAGCTATAATTATTTTATACTGGGGGGGATGCTATATATATTATTTGGGGCTATAATTATTTTAAACTGGGGGGGATGCTATAGATATTATTTGGGGCTATAATTATTTTATACTGGGGGGATGCTATATATATTATTTGGGGCTATAATTATTTTATACTGGGGGGGATGCTATATATATTATTTGGGGCTATAATTATTTTATACTGGGGGGATGCTATAGATATTATTTGGGGCTATACTTATTTTATACTGGGGGGATGCTATAGATATTATTTGGGGCTATACTTATTTTATACTGGGGGGTGCTGTATATATTATATATCACTATATCACTAAGCTGGAGGCTGTATATGGGATACAGTATATTACTATGCTGGGGGGGGCTGTATATCGGGTACAGTATATTACTTAGCTGCAGGGGCTGTATATGGGATACAGTATATTATATGTATATAGATTTTATCCCTATATAATGAAGGGATGTGTTATATGTGGGGTAGCGTGCGGTCAGTTGTGTTGTGAGGGGTATATATTATTTGGGAGCGCAGTGTTGTTTTCCAGGAGACTTCATACTGTAAGTGACTGTGGTATTTTTAGGGGCGCCGGGTGGAGATGCTGCACGGAGCTGAAGATATCTGCCCGTGAATTCAGCAGTGATACGTCATGGATTGGAGAACCTGGAATAAAGTCCTCCTGATGGAAGAGATTGTCATCTATAAGGTACTAGATTCCACTAATGCCTCTCAGATCCTGTAGTCAGTCACACAGTGTCAGGGAGCTGCCTGTAGGGTTGTTAATTGTTAGTAAAGTTTTCAGCATTTACTTAACAGGGAGCGTGGGGGGGGGGCAGCATTTTAATATTCGCCTCAGGCAGCAAATATGCTAGAATCGGCCCTGGATAGATAGATAGATAGATAGATAGATAGATAGATAGATAGATAGATAGATAGATAGATAGATAGATAAATAGATAGATAGATAGATAGATAGAGAGATAGATAGATAGAAGATAGATAGATAGGAGATAGATAGATAGATAGATAGATAGATAGATAGATAGATAGAAGATAGATAGATAGATAGATAGATAGATAGATAGATAGATAGATAGAAGATAGATAGATAGATAGATAGAAGATAGATAGGAGATAGATAGAAGATAGATAGGAGATAGATAGATAGATAGATAGATAGATGATATATAGATAGATAGATAGATAGATGATATATAGATAGATAGATAGATAGATGATATATAGATAGATAGATAGATAGATAGATAGATAGATAATAGATAGATAGATAGATAGATAGATAGATAGATAGATGATAGATAGATAGATAGATGATAGATAGATAGATAGATGATAGATAGATAGATAGATAGATAGATAGATAGATAGATAGATAGATAGATAGATAGATAGATGATAGGTACAATTCATTGTACAGATGATGAGAGATTCATCTCTCTCGTCTCTGTGATGACGCTTTCTCGCCATTCAGAGCCTTTCCCTTCTCATCCTGCATTCCAGCCCCATTCCCATTCCGTCTCCCGCCATATCCCTCTCTGGCTAAAGTGCTTTGTGAATAACAGGAGGAAGACAACAAATGTGGAGATGCATTTTAAAATCATAGAACCTTTCATCCCCTAATCCTAATGGAATGTGATCTGGAAGATGTTGAGCGCTCGCCGGCTCCGGGGATACATTGTCCACTCTTCTATTCCATGGATCTCATGGCTTTCCTGGTGCCAACTCGCTGGGTACCTTGCCTCATCTAATCCCCTCCATTATCGTTCTCCTTGGCCCGGGCTGTTTGTTATAATTTGTACTAATAGTTTTCTTGGAGTTTAATTGCAGACTGGCTCAAATTGCCGGAGTCACCGGCCCAAGTATAGTTTTACAAATCATTATCCTAATGCTTAGAGCGACAACCCGTGCAAAATTACCACATGGTGCCCTCACCCACCAGAGACTCCACTGACTAATCATCTGCAATGCGCCGAAAACAGAGAAAAATAGCGGATTACAATGAATAGAGAAAAGAGAAACACAAATAAAAAGTTTGTAAAACTTTTACCATATATATACTCGAGTATAAGCCTAGTTTTTCAACACAAAAAAAAATGTGCTGAAAACTTAAACTCGGCTTATACTCGAGTAAAAAAATATAGGTTTTACCAAGTTTTTGTGGTAAGATTAAGGGCCTCGGCTTATACTTGGGTCAGCTTATACTCGAGTATATACAGTATATAGAATTTGGGAAAGTTACATGTTGTTTAAAGGAAATTTATCAAAATGCATCAAGATAAACTAGGGACACTTACTCATACATCTGGACACTGTGACTGTAGTAATCTTCTTATACAGGCGGTCCCCTACTTAAGAACACTCAACTTACATATGACCCCTAGTTACAAACGGACCTCTGGATATTGGTAATTTATTGTACTTTAGTCCTAGGCTACAATAATCAGCTATAATAGTTATCACAGGTGTCTATAATGAAGCTTTAGTGTTAATCCTGATTCTTATGACAACCCAACATTTTTAAAATCCAATTGTCACAGAGACCAAAAAAGTTCTGGCTGGGGTTACAGTGATAAAATATACAGTTCCGACTTACATACAAATTCAACTTAAGAACAAACCTACAGACCCTATCTTGTATGTAACCCGGGGACTGCCTGTATTTGTTATCCATGGCCTCCTTCCTTCTAAAATCAACTGTTAACCCCTTCACGCTCCGTGACGGATATATCCGCCATGGAGCTGTGAAGGTTGTATGAAGAAGGCTCACGGGCTGAGCCTTCTTCATACAGAGATGGGCTTTGCTGCATATCGCAGCAAAGACCCATCGCTATCACCCGCGGTCGGTGCTTGCACCGATCGCGGGTGTTAACCTTTTCTTTGCCGCCGGCAAAGTCGCCAGCGGCACTTTAAATTTGGCGGCGCTTGGGCGCCGCCATCTTACCTCCGATCGATCAGTTGCCATGGTAGCCTCGGGTCTTTGTTTGACCCGAGGATACATGGCTTCTGCATATCCATTACAATGAGCCTGTGGCTCATTGTAATGTATAGTGAGCAGAAATGCCATATACTGTAGTATTGCAGTATATGGCAGTAGCGATCAGACCATCTAGGGTTAATGTACCCCAGAGGGTCTAAGAAATAGTGGGAAAAAAAAGAAAAAAAAAAGTTTAAAAAATGTAAAAAAATAATAAAATATTAAAAGCTCAAATCACCCCCCTTTCCCTAGAACTGATATAAAATATAATAAATAGTAAAAATCACAGACACATTAGGTATCGCCGCGTCCCATCTATCAAAATATAAAAACGGTTACGGCCGGTGGTGACCTCCGGAACGGCAAATGGCGCCCAAATGTCCAAAACGCGACTTTTACACCTTTTTAGATGACATAAAAAATGTCATAAAAAATGATCAAAATGTCGCACAGTCCTCAAAATGGCAGCAATGAGAACGTCGGCTCATTGCGCAAAAAATGACCCCTCCCCCAGCTCCGTGCGCCAAAGTATGAAAAAGTTATTAGCGTCAGAAGATGGCAAAATTTTTTTTTTCTTTTTTGTACACATTCGTTTAATTTTTGAAAATGTATTAAAACACAATAAAACCTATATAAATTTGGTATCACCGCGATCGCACCGAACCAAAGAATAAAGTAGAGGTGTTATTTGGAGCGCAGAGTGAAAGTCGTAAAAACTGAGCCCACAAGAACATGACGCACATGCAGTTTTTTTAAATTTTTCCACATTTGGAATTTTTTTGCGGCTTCCCACTACATGGCATGGAATAATAAATAACATTACGGGAAAGTAAAATTTGTTACGCACAAAATAAGCCCTCAAACAGGTGTGTACACGGAAAAATGAAAAAGTTATGGATTTTTTAAGATGGAGAGCGAGAAATTTGCGAAAATACCCTGCGTCCTTAAGGGGTTAATGCTAATAAACCAGAAAGGCACTGGCAAGGGGGAAGGGGGATGTACCACAGCTCCTCCATGCTATTACACTGTTCAGGAGCATTTCCTCTCCCTCTGTATGAGATTTCTCCAGACGGAGCAGTGGAGAAAAAGCGACAGTATAACAGCCTGTGAAGCTACAGTATTGAGGGGTCCTGTTAACGACTTAAAAAACATATATACAATGAACTAACAAAAAATATAGGAAAAAAAATAACTATTTAACCCCAATAATAGGGTTAAAGTTAATATAAAATAACAAAATAATTGATACATTCCCTCTAATTACAGATGATACGTTCCCTTATGATAGCTGCTGTGTCCCCGTTACGATATGACTACAATGTTGCAACAATTCTATATATAAAACCCTCGTGTGACCTTTTCAGGAAGACGTGAAATCTATCGATTGGTCGATGCTCAAGGACATCGCTTAATTCTTCTTCTTTGATTATTTTTTGCATTTCTTTTTTATTTCTATCTCTATCTATTACGCGGCGGCCCAGCAGGCAGCTTTGTTCCCGGTGACCCTGCCAGTTCAACTATTAAACAATTTATCTCTCAGCGGAACATTGATATAAACATGATA